>NC_050584.1:65670000-65828915 GCF_013368585.1 Megalops cyprinoides | reverse complement strand
TTTATTCACATAAATTATATTGATTTTCATTTTTATGTAGCACGCGTGTTACCTTAACATGGTTCATTATGTTTCCATTAGTGTTATTAAGCTTCTCATAGTTTTTAGTTAGCATTTGCTGCATTTTTTAATGTTAAATCACTGTTTCCTCAAAGCTAAAATTAGCTAGAATTTTTCCAGTCTAGTGTTCTAATCGCACTGGTTTTAGCATACGTCCTATATGGCAAATCACACCAACGTGACCGTATGTGCAAAAGGGTTTAAGGGACAAGTAATGTCAAATGAATGAATGAATAATTAAACATGGGGGGGGTTTGGTGAGGTATTCTTTGAATACCACGGTAAAGAAATTTCTATACATCTGCTGCAGCCTTAGTGATGACTCTTGTCCTTATGTATTGTGAGGGTCCAGGACAGATGTTTGGAATTGCCTGATATGACATGATTTCCTTTCCAGGCTGAACAGCTGTAACCTCAGTGAGAAATGCTGTAAAGCTCTGGCCTCAGCTATCAGCTCAGACTCCTCCAGTCTGAGAGAGCTGGACCTGAGTGACAATGAGCTGCAGGATTCAGGAGTGGAGCTGCTCTCTGCTGGACTGGGGAATCCACACTGTAAACTGGAGACACTGAGGTCAGTTCCTAGTGATTTGATGTGTTGGCTAGATTGATGTGGTCATAAGAAAACAGTGATAATGTCTTAGTTTTGAGATATTTTGTAATGATGTATATAAATAGTATTCATACTTCAGAATATTATACACATTTGGAAACAAATAATCATTCATTTTAGTCTGATATTATTGCTCTCTGCTGGACTGGGAAATCCACACTGTAAAGTGGAGACACTGAAGTCAGTTCTTGAAGAGCTTGATTTAGTCGCTAATGATATACAGTATTTAGTGAAACGTGCCTAACAGTATGCAAGTTTGTTCAGCTGTGTTGTTCGAGTATTGATTCGTCAGTGGGAGCCCATCCAACATTTAATTAGTCACATAAATATTGTAAAATATTGTAGTATTTATATTGTAAGATTAGTCACTTTTCACTGATCTGTCCAGGGTTGGGAGAGTGAAGAACTTTTCTCTTTTGAGAAAAATTTGATTCCCCGTTTGATTCCCCGCTGGGGCACTGCTGCTGTACCCTTGGGAAAAGTACTTAACCCACAATCCCACAATTGCCTCATTAAATATCCAACTGTATAAATGGGTTAAACATTGTAAAAGAAACACAACCGATTTATATCTTATGCTCACACTCACTGGTCTGGGAGTTTTGTGAGCCTGGTCTGACACTGTTGCTGTTGCTTTAAATTGAATGGATACACTTGTGTTCTATTGTGACGGAAGTTGCTCTGGATAAGAGTGTCTGCTAAATGCATGTTATTGGGCTCGTGATGTCCTTACAATGCAAACACTGTAAATGATAAAAATACTTAAATAATATTACTTAAATAATAATAATAACAATTCTTGCTTTTCATCGAATCCCATGATCCCTTAATTGAATGTGTACTCACAAAGCAGTGAGACTGAATAGCTTTTCTCCTTCTCTCTGCAGGCTGTCACTGTGTAGAGTCACAGAGAGAGGCTGTGTTTCTCTGGCTTCAGCTCTGCATTCAAACCCCTCCCACCTGAGAGAGCTGGATCTGAGCTACAATCACCCAGGAGACTCAGGAGTGAGAGCACTCTCTGCTGGACTGGAGGATCCCAACTGTAAACTGGAGAAACTTAAGTAAGTTCTTGGGTTACAGGTGGTGTACTATGGCCATGATCTTTAGTATTGAGTAAATAATTTCAGTATGTATGTTTATTTATGTTTTTGGACACTATTTTTGTATGTTCAGTCACTGCTGATCAGGAATTTAGTCCCCTCAAAATCAATCCAACCTTAAGATATGTGTGCTGTGTTTATCAGAATGTTGCTTTTAAACAGAACACAATTCATAACTGAGGGATAGATTATATAGTTATCTCAGCCAGATGAGATATGAACTTCATGGGTTTTACTGAATAATGTTTTTCAACAGTCAGTTTTTCAACACTCAATCACTGTCTGTTCCTCTGTGTCCTGCAGTGTGGCCCATGGCGGTGTGTGCAGGATCAAACCAGCGCCAAGGAAGTGTACGTTTATTTGAACTAAATATTAAAGTATAAAAGAAATATCAAGAAATATTAGTTCACAGCCTCTTCAGTGTATTATTTTAGAAATTCACATTAGTGGCAGTAATGGCAAGCTGAGGCCCAGGGCCTGGTAAAATTTTAACCTCCTGAGGGGCATTGTGTATAGGTTGTGTTTTAGCTGTAGTTCTGAACATTAAAAAAAAAAACATGTTTTCCCCCCAACCCTTCTGTTCTCATGTTTTTAGGTGCCTGCCAGATCACACTGGATCCCAACACAGCACACAGAAACCTGTCCCTGTCTGAGGGGGACAGGAAAGTGACACGGGAGAGAAAGGAGCAGCCATATCCTGACCATCCAGAGAGATTTGACTTCTGGCCCCAAGTGCTGTGCAGGGAGGGTCTGTCTGGGCGCTGCTACTGGGAGGCTGAGTGGAGTGGGAGTTGGGCCCGTATTGGAGTGGCATACAAAGGAATCAGCAGGAAAGGTGGGGGTGACGATAGTTTCCTTGGGCACAATGACAAGTCCTGGTGTTGGTCCTCCAGAAACTACTCTGTCTGGCACAATAAACTGGAATCTCCCATACCTGTCCCTCCATCCACCTCCTGCAGAGTAGGAGTGTACCTGGACTGGCCAGCCGGCACTCTGTCCTTCTACAGCGTCTCCTCTGACACAGTGACCCTCCTGCACACATTCCACACCACATTCACTGAGCCCCTTTATCCTGGGTTTTCTCTTGGGCCTGACTCCTCAGTGTCCCTGATCCAGCTGGAATAGACTCCTTTGTCCTGGAGGAACACCCGTCTCCTCAGTGTCCCTGATCCAGGTGGAATAGACTCCTGTGTCCTGGAGGAACACCCGTCTCCCCAGTGTCCCTGATCCAGCTGGAATAGACTCCTGTGTCCTGGAGGAACACCTGTCTCCTCAGTGTCCCTGTGCCGGCTGGAATAGACTCCTGTGTCCTGGAGGAACACCTGCGTTCTTGTAGGAATTCATATTCTTGCCCAAGCTCACCTATGCTAGTGAACCAGCTCAACCTGTGACACAAATAGATGGTAAATGTGGGAGGGATACAGGGAGAGAAAGAGGGATACACAGAAAGTCAGAGAGGGTTAGAGAGAGAGGAACCGTAAGATGGATGTGTATGAGATTATTGGATGGCAGAGAGGCCCTTGCACACGTGTGCGCACACACACACACACACACAGACACCCCGGCTGATGCGGGCCAGCCGGGAGTTGCAGCATTTTTGAGGGCGGGCAGTGCGTTGTGGTAGCAGTGGGAGGGCTAGTCCTGGCTAGTTTTAATCCATCTGAACTCACAATTCATTCCCTTTTATTGTGCTGTTACATCAGTAACATCAGACATCGGCGTTTCACCTACATCCCTCCCCAGTGGTGGAACGAACTCCCTGTCTCGCTACAGACAGCTTCTTCACCCCATTCCTTCAGGCGGGGCTTGAAGACGCACCTCTTCAGACTCTACCTGGACTGACCCAGCACACAATTGCTGCCCCCCCGCCCATCAGTGCTGTCGTAAATTGCTGTGCTTTTTAAATTGTGCTTTTTAAATTGTTTCTTGTTGCCGCCTTTACCCTGACGCTCATTGCGCCGTTTGAAGTTGTTGAAGTTTGCCGTTTGAAAGTGTATCATTTAAGTTGCCCTATAGGCTGCAATTGTACAAATCTAATAGCACTGTGTCCTCAAGCAGACCTTGCTCTCAGCTAAGAACTGTCTCATTGTGGAACTGTACACATCCTGTCCCCGTACTGTCGCTATACTTGCTGTATGCACTTTTGTAAGTCGCTTTGGATAAAAGCGTCTGCTAAATAAATAAATGTAAATGTAAATGTACTCATCTGTGTTTGACTTCATGTAGTCAATAGCTGCTCTCTGTTGCTTGTAGGGATTATTGGCAATATGTTTTCTCTAACTATGCGTATGTGTTAGCTATTTCTATGAATTTTAGTTCCTTAAATAAATTAGTAACACAAGTAGGCTATTCATTGTATGTGATTAAGAGTCTTTGTTCAGTGGAGCCTATAATTGGGACAGCTGTACCAATTTTTTAAGAGGTATATTTTTCTAAAAAAATATCTTGCAAAAACAAGTTTCACTTTCTTTCACATTAGAACACATTTAAAACAGCAAATTTTGCTCAAGAGTAAAGCTTGAGTTTTAAATATGTGCATTTATTCAAATAAAGAGCAGTGCGACTGAACTGCTTCTGAACCCCACAGGACAGTGGAGACGCTTGATCAAACAGGGTCAATGTCTTGACGCATGTAAGCAATTGTACTTGTCTTTTTTTAAATGAACAGAATCCTAATGGAGATCTCCAGAGATCACAGTGTCTTACATGTTACTTGTGTGCAAATACAACAACCAAGGAGCATTAGAGCAATGTGCAGAGTCTTTCTTTTCTCAGGTCTGTCTTAATCCTCCAACATTAATTTAAGGATCTGCATGGATCATTTATTTCTTTGGGCAGCAGAGCGGAATAGGGCTCATAACCAAAAGGTTGCTAGTTTGATTCCCTGGTGGAGGTACTTAACACAACTGCCTCAGTAAATATCCAGCTGTGGATAACATGTAAAAGGTGTAACTTATGAATAAGAGCATCTGCTACGACAATAATGTAATGTAAATCTTTATTTCCCTATGCTTCTATTTATTGTAATTATTATGTCATGTAGCTCAATTTTCAGTTCATCTGAAATTACTATAACACAAAATAATGAAAGGTATTTTGAAAGAATATATTTATTCAAATGAAATCACAAGGAGTACAGTGACAAAAATAGACAAAACGAATCAACAGTGGATGCTGATTAAAATTACAAAAACAATTATTCTTTGTCGAGGGTCACTAACATGAAATTAAACCAAACAATGTTATCACAAGAAAAATATGAAAATTTAACTGGCAAAGTAACAGAAACAGACCAGGTTCCCTAGGTATATGTATATATACACACATATATATATATATATATATATATATTTTTTTTTTTTTTTCTTATTCCATTCATTTTTATTTATTTAAAATTCCACACCATTTGTATCAGTTCCATATAAACTCATGACCACAAAGGGGTAGAGTCTTCCTCCTCTTTCACACCACCCTTTAGGGCACAGTCATGGTAGGATTCAGTAAGAGAAGGTACTTGTATTTCCCTACAGAAGAGGGGAAATAGGTAGCGGTACTACACATGAAATAAGCGTGAAGTAATACAAGTGTCAGGTGTTGGGGTGGGGATTGTGGTGAAACTGAAATGCAGTCTGGAGAGGTGGGTCTTCAGTCTGCGTCAGAAGATTCAGATTCAGATTCCGCTGTCCTGATCCCCAAGGGACGTTCATTCCACCACTGGTGGACCGGTACAGACGGGGATCGTGGCTGAGAGGAGTGACCCCATCAGTCTTCAAACCGTGTGTAACAGCCAGAAAAATAACTATGCTCCGGATCAAGCTGGGGGACAATTCTGTCGGTAGATCTTCATATTTAACAGGAGAGACACAGGTGAGGGTAGAAACACATGACTGTTAAAGCTATTAAGTTTACATTACATTATTACATTATTACATTACTGACGTTTAGCAGAAGCTCCTATCCAAAGCAGCTTACATAGGATACAACTTTTTACATGTAACCCATTTATACAGCTGGATATTTTCTGAGGCTATTCTGGGGTAAGTAGCTTGACCCAGGGGTACAACAGCAGTGCCCCAGCGGGTAAATAAATGGCAACCTTTCAGTTACGAGTCCTGCTGCTTACCACTATATTACACTGCCGCCCTTAACTAGATCATCTGCATGTGGCAGCTGAACAGAGTCCACGCAGAAGGCCGAAGGAGTCACAGACTTCTCTGCAGTAGAGGTGATGACACAAGAGCAAACTAGGCAAAGACGTCTTTTACATGAATCAGAAACCAAGTGTCAACATATCTTAGATGATTAGCTACATATTCAATTTTCATAGTAACTAACCAGCACTACCTTCAAAAGACTAGTAAGCATCTCTGCACAGGTGAGTAGAGTTAATGATAATTCAAACCATTATAAAAATATGGCAAAATGCCAGCATCACCTTTGTCGTGTGTATTTGCCGTGTGAAATGAAGGGAATCGTTGAAGGGAGATGCACGAAGACACCGTGGCTCCACCAGTTGGCGCCATAGAAAGGGCCATCTGGTGGTGAAGGAGCAAGACTTGTAACTGAAAGGTTGCCAGTTCGATTCCCCACTGGGGCACTGCTGCTGTACCCTTGAGCAAGGTACTTAACCCACAATTGCCTCAGTAAATATCCAGCTGTATAAATGGATAACATTGTAAAAAAAACTGTAACTGATGTAAGTCGCCCTGGATAAGAGCATCTGCCAAATGCCTACAATGTAATGTAATGTAATGTAAAGACAGCACCAAAGCAAGAAGAAGCCTGAAATTACCTGCACATCTGGGAGTTCTGTCATCAAACCTCCGAACATAAGCTCTGCCATTCCACACCCTGGTGTGGAGGACCTGGGAGGTTAAGTGTGGAGGGAGTTTGTCTTATTTTTGCTGACCTGTTTTGTCAGAGGACCTGATCTGGAACCTGAACTATGCATGACTGAGAACTCAGCCCGGATTCTGAAGTGTGGAATTGGAAAAAGACCATGAATAAGGTATGTTTGTCCGCCCCTTGTGAGTCGCTTAGCAACCCAGCTATAGGGAGGGAAATCTGAACCTTGCTCAAGGTAGACTCCCAAACTGGAGCTAGGGACTGTAATGACATTGTATTCAAATACATATACTTCAATATGGAGTTGGTCCCCCTTTTGCAGCTATAACAGCTTCCACTCTTCTTGGAAGGTTTTTTTGCAGTGTTTCTGTGGGAATTTGTGCCCATTCATTCTGTAGAGCATTTATGAGGTCAAGCACTGATGTTGGACGAGAAGGCCCGGCTCACAATCTCCGTTCCAGTTCATCCCAAAGGTGCTGGGGTTGAGGTCAGGGCTCTGTGCAGGCCAGTCAAGTTCTTCCACACCGAACTCATCAAACCATGTCTTTATAGTCCTTGCTTTGTGCACTGGGGCACAGTCATGTTGGAATAGAAAAGGGCCTCCCCAAACTGTTGCCACAAAGTTGGAAGCATAGCATTGACCAAAATGTCTTGGTATGCTGAAGCATTAAGATTGCTCTTCACTGGAGATAAGGGGCCTAGCCCAAACCCTGAAAAACAGGTGTGGCCACTTTTGTCCATATATATATGTTTATTTATTTTTTTAATTGTTGCCTGTGTGATAATTTTAAAACAATAACGATTTTCATAGCAGCTTCAATACTCTCCTGTCTGTCTGTTCTGCCTCTGATGCAGTGGAATGGGTCTGGGGGCCATCCACGCGGGGCCAGCCTGCGTAAGAAGATTTCACTGCATTAATAAAAAAAATACATCTGACATCTGATGCATTAGAGCAGATACAGCTATCATCATAGTCATTTTCATTTCCAATCCCTAGGAAAACATACAAAAAAGGTTTGATACAAAAAAGTAAAATAGAAAAGCTAATTCAAAAAAAAAAGCCATCCCAAAACAAAATCCATTACAACACATCAATGTATGACATAATGCAGTCAAAAAGGATATTGCTATTGTTATAGTGTTCAATAAGGTGAAAGAAGGCTGGGAGCGTGGATTTGTCTGGTTTCATTTCCAGCTCCCTGTTTTTAACCAGAGAGCACGCAGGCTTCCATATTCCCAGGACTTTCTCTGTGGCTGCTTCTGTCTGTATCCTTCATTGCATTACTGCTATCGTAAGGGTTTATCGAAGGGTAAATCGGGAGACAGTGTACAAAATGTAATTTCCTCAAATTTATGCTGATAGTCTGCACTTTAAGTCTAGGCAGCAGTGTAGCATAGTGGTAAGGAGCAGCGCTCATAAGCTGGTTCACTTCCCTACTGGGACACTGCTGCTGTACCCTTGGGCAAGGTACTTAACCCATAATTGCCTCAGTAAAATATCCAGCTGTATAAATGGATAACATGTAAAAACTAACCTATATCTTATCAAAGTTTCTTTGATAAGATATCAAAGAAACTTTGATATCTTATCAAAGAAGTGTGCATTGACAGCAAAGATCCGGGGTTTTTTTTTGGGAGGAGTTGCACAGGACTCCACAACTGCATTTAACTAATTTGTCGAGAGCAGCGAGAGGGAGTGGTTAGCTAAACAAACGCTGGGATTGGAGGCGAGAGCGGTCTCGTAGTATTAGTCTAGGAGCACTCCTTGTTGAGGCGGGTGTACTCTCGTTCTTTGCATTGTGGTGTTTGCGGTGTGTGAACGAGAGGGTGGGGACCAGAAAGCTACTGCTAAAGAAGAACCCGACACGGATTGCTGGGACCGGGAGTGAGTGCGCGTTCACAGGTGCACAGTGCAGTGATTGTCGGTCCCATATCGGTGTGCGTTGGACGAGTGGTGTTTAGGCTGCTTGGCCTGAGACTGTGCACCGGGCGCAGCTGTGTACCTTTGGTCTGCGGGACAGGGCGCCCAGCTGCTTTCGCCAGGTTGTGAGTGAATTTCCATGTCCGTAAGCAGCAGTTTCTGTGCAAAGACTGCTGTGGTCAAATTCTGCGTCTTGCTCAAAGTTGGCTCGCTTTGTCAGATTGTTTCATATTACAATGTGTGGCGCTCATCCAAGGCAATCTATATGGTCTGCTGTGCTGTAAAATTCTGCACCTATAGTACACAGTAGTGCGTATTGAAAGAATATTTTTGTTTTTTTTTTAAATGCAAGTGCATACTTAGTAGAAGGACTCGCGGAAGTGGCGTTTTGTCGGGCTTTCAGGTGGAAGGATCCAAGCGCAGACCGTAATGTTGAATGCCAGGTATTTATTTGATAGCAAGCAAAAAAAAAAAAAAAAAGTAGTCATAAAACAGTTCAAGTCAAAAAAAACTGAAAATCCAAAACCATAAGGCAAGGTCAAAGTCCCCAAAAAACAGGCAGAAAGCCAAAAGCCAGAGCAAGCAGATATAACCAGGCAGGCCTGAAACAGACAAATACAGTGAGATAAACTGGCAGAGAACAAATAAGATACAGAGGCTGATAATGAGTTATCAGGGAACAGGTGAGCAGGACGGGCTTCAGGTGGTGGGTGTGGCAGAAGGGACGATAGGCTGGACTGGAGGCGGGGCAATGGAGCACACGGGCTGAAAACAAAAACAGAAGCACATGCACGAAAAAAACGGACGAAAGACACACGCATGCTGACCGACAGGAAGGCAGAAACGCCATACAAGCAAGACATCAAGCTAAAGCACTGACAGTGTTTAACATGCAAGCGCTGTCTCTCTCTGGGCCTTTTGTCTTCTAAGCCTTGCGAAACACCCCAAGAAGTGACTTCGTGGAATACTATTTTCCCTCCCGACCGCAACGCTCAGCTACCGAACGGCGTCTGGTGGTCCCCTCGCATCGTGGCGCTAAAAAACACTACCCAGAACTTTCTCCGCCGTTGTCCCCCGATGGTGGAGTGAACTTCCACACTTCAAGCCATTCTAAAAGAGCAAGCAACATCTCGAAGAGTTGACAAAGTACAAGGAGTTTTAGCAAGTTGTGTTCCAGGCCCAGATCCACCTTCTGCACATGTGCACACAGCAGGACAATACTGGAGCAGAAACCAATGACATGTTATTGGACACAGAGCAACAGTTAAAATGAAGCTTTCATAAAACCATATACAATACTGAATATAAGTCATAAATCAGATCAGACTGCTACTGGGACCTCCATAAAGACAGGTTTTAGTAGATTCGCTAAATCCATGGCGGTGAATCAACTCTGCTGAATCAAATCTGAAGGCTTCATTTTCATAGATAACAAAAAACCTCTGTAAATCTCTATGTTACGTCCCAGATGGGTAATGGCGATACAGGCAAGTTTGTAAAGCAAGTAATGAAACACGAACGATCAAAACAGCGAGAGAACACTTCCAAGAATCCGGCATCTTTAAATTGGGGCGCTCTGTTTCTGGTTGGCCGGGCTGGAACAAGGAGGCAGGAGGCAGCGCAGCGGGATACCTGCGTCAGGAGAGTGCAGGAGAGGAGAGAGGGAGGAAAACCAAGATGCAGGCGGCCCAGACCCTACAATTGCACAGTGCGCCGCACATAACATGTACCATAGATAATGCTACAAAATGGAATCTCAGACTCACAGGAAGAATGATCAGTAATAACTGACCAGGTGACATTCCATTCTTCAAGGTAAACAGTAAAACTTAAAGTAAAATTTCCAGTCTCCACAATGACACAGACAGAATCAGTATCAACTCCATCCCGACTCAGAAGAACAAAATGTGGGCTGTTTAGTACCTGCATCCAGGTGAGTACAGTCTCTAAAATGGACTAGGAGAGGTTAATTGAAGATTGAGAGTCAGTGCTGTCTACCTACCCAGGTTACTATTCTGTGAGCAAACAAGAGAGTCTGATCAAACTGCTGGGTCCACCACAACACAGCAAATGGTATATACAGAAAATCCAGTGTGGTAAATACAGAAACAACTCAGAAGGCTTCATCTTTTCAGACAACCATAAATGATCAGAGAGTAATGAGAATAAGTAGTGAAACTCAAACTCAAACTCAAGAGAAACAGCAAATGAGGGGTTTTGATATTGTCTGTGTGATATGATTTTTGAAAGCATAATGATGATGATTTTCTTGATAGAATGTGTCTGCCTTCACCAAGTGTCAGTCTTGCTCAAAGGTATTCTGTATGTATTATCATTTCTAACTTAATGAATAGCAATACTGATTCTGCACAGTAATTTAATAAATATTTATAGTTTACTGATGTTAAAGGTTTGTAAACACACATGGTGGAACAGGTAAGGTTTTACTTTTTCATGATGCTGTAGCAATGAAAGTCTTAAAAACATAGGTTAAGTGTTTTACAAGAGCAGCTGGCAGATTCACAAGAATGATCGCCCATCTTTCAACTGGCTGGAAGGCATTCTCTGCTTCAGGTTTTACAGAGAGTGTGAGGGTAATGGAATGGATGGCAGTCAGCGGATTTGCCACATTTTAAAAACTGGCTAGATGGCATTCTGTTCTTCAGGTTTGGATTAATTTACAGCACAACCTAGGAAGGGGTAGATGTAGAGGGAGGGGGGACAGAGTGTGGGAGGGGGTAAATGTAGAGGGAGTGGGGACAGAGTGTGGGAGGGGGTAAATGTAGAGGGAGTGGGGACAGAGTGTGGGAGGGGGTAAATGTAGAGGGAAGTAGGGGCAGAGTGTGGGAGGGGGTAAATTTAGAGGGAGTGGGGGCAGAGTGTGGGAGGGGGTAAATGTAGAGGGAGTGGGGGCAGAGTGTGGGAGGGGGTAAATGTAGAGGGAGGGGCAGATTGTGGGAGGGGGTAAATGTAGAGGGAGTGGGGGCAGAGTGTGGGAGGGGGTAAATGTAGAGGGAGGGGCAGATTGTGGGAGGGGGTAAATGTAGAGGGAGTGGGGGCAGAGTGTGGGAGGGGGTAAATGTAGAGGGAGTGGGGGTAGAGTGTGGGAGGGGGTAAATGTAGAGGGAGTGGGGGCAGAGTGTGGGAGGGGTAAATGTAGAGGGGGGTAGAGTGTGGGAGGGGGTAAATGTAGAGGGAGGGGGGACAGAGTGTGGGAGGGGGTAAATGTAGAGGGAGGGGGGACAGAGTGTGGGAGGGGGTAAATGTAGAGGGAGTGGGGGCAGAGTGTGGGAGGGGGTAAATGTAGAGGGAGTGGGGGCAGAGTGTGGGAGGGGTAGATGTAGAGGGAGTGTGGCAGAGTGTGGGAGGAGGTAAATGTAGAGGGGGGGGCAGAGTGTGGGAGGGGGTAAATGTAGAGGGAGTGGGGGCAGAGTGTGGGAGGGGGTAAATGTAGAGGGAGTGGGGGCAGAGTGTGGGAGGGGTAAATGTAGAGGGGGGTAGAGTGTGGGAGGGGGTAAATGTAGAGGGAAGTGGGGGCAGAGTGTGGGAGGGGTAAATGTAGAGGGGGGTAGAGTGTGGGAGGGGGTAAATGTAGAGGAGGGGGGCAGATTGTGGGAGGGGGTAAATGTAGAGGGAGTGGGGGCAGAGTGTAGGAGGGGGTAAATGTAGAGGGAGTGGGGGCAGAGTGTAGGAGGGGGTAAATGTAGAGGGAGTGGGGGTAGAGTGTGGGAGGGGGTAAATGTAGAGGGAGTGGGGGCAGAGTGTGGGAGGGGGTAAATGTAGAGGGGGGTAGAGTGTGGGAGGGGATAAATGTAGAGGAGGGGGGCAGATTGTGGGAGGGGTAAATGTAGAGGGAGTGGGGTAGAGTGTGGGAGGGGGTAAATGTAGAGGAGGGGGGCAGATTGTGGGAGAGGGTAAATGTAGAGGGAGTGGGGGCAGAGTGTGGGAGGGGGTAAATGTAGAGGGAGTGGGGGTAGAGTGTGGGAGGGGGTAAATGTAGAGGGAGTGGGGGCAGAGTGTGGGAGGGGGTAAATGTAGAGGGAAGTGGGGGCAGAGTGTGGGAGGGGGTAAATTGTGGGTATGGTATCTCTATAGCATCTGTGGTTATGCTCTTTAATGTACATACAGTAATATGATAAGTGTATAGTATCTGTGCATCTGTATAGTATCTGTGGATATGCTCTTTTTACTGTATGTATTGCAAGATGGTGTGTGAGGATATAGTATTTGTACATCCGTATAGTGTATGTGGTTATGCTCCTTGTAATGTATGTACTGTAAGATGGTGAGTAAGTGAGATGTTGTCTAGGAGGGGCTGTATATCTATTGATTAAGTTTTCTTATTGGTTATGTATCCATATTATTATCATGACTCTTGTAGGTACTTGACATTACCAGTTTTGGGAGCTTTTTTATTCACATGGGTTCTACCTTTCTAATTACTTCCTGCTGTGGGTACTCCACTTTTTGGTTGCCTGTCCTGTGGCTACATGTGGACAGGAACTCAAGTGTTAGTGATGCCTATTACTATCATAATATCTATACCCATATACCAAACTGCATTTCTAAATGATTATGATTTTGTCATTCAAATTACAGTTGTAGCTCACTCCTAGAAAATCCCCTGCCTACAGCATGTCTATGACATACTAAAATTGAAATACTCATGGTTAATGTAATAAAAGTTGAATTTAGGTTTAGATGAAATAAGGATTGTATATCAGTCTGCATTTGTGGTGCATTTACAGATCTGCTGATCTGGGTCAGAAGCCAGTCCTGGATTCACTTGGTCCTTCCCAATCCAGACACCTGAGGACGGGGCGTAGTCTTTGAAATGAGTCTCTCTGGGGAGTGTGAGACCCATGACAGACCTATGGACCCTGAGAGTAAGAGGTGAGAGGAGCTGTGTGTGTGTGTGTGTGTGTGTGTGTGTGTGTGTGTGTGTGTGTATGTGTGTGTATGTGGATGTGTGTGTGTGTTTGTGAATTACATCTACACATGCATGTCAAGCTCCTTTCCTTCTTGCTAATCACATTTAGATTAAAGGTCTGTCTGTGCACTCTTAATAGGGTCCAGCATATTGTTGGGCTAACTCTAAGATTTTTTACATTTTTAAATGACATTTTTTAAGAACATCATGTTTATTTCATTTCCATAAATTTACCTTTTCATTTATTTTTTAGCTGGTGAGGATAACTGGACATACTTTAACCCACAGTGACGGTCTGACTGTGAGCTGTAGAACAGTGAGGGGCATGATGGGAAGAGATGGTGAAGCTGGAGGGACAGAATAAGGGAATGTGGTCCAGGGGCAGCAATCCTGCTGCTGGGATGGCAGCCATTACAGAGGCTGTAGGTCCAATCATGGCCAAGTTAATTGGACTGGCATTTATCCAATGGCATCTAAATTAGCTGTTTTTTTTTCCTATGTCGTCTACATTAACCAGACTGGAAGCCATTGGTTCAGTCCTATTCCAGGTTACAGGCACCCCAATATGGTTGTGCTGGTTCCAAAAATGGCCTCATCCTTAGTCAGGGATGAGACTGTCACTCTACTTAATGAGGTCATTAAAAGCACGTTTGTTTTTGTGCTTTTAATAGGATCCAGCTGGAGACAGCAGACACACCTGTACCCAGCCGTCTGTCGATGAAGAGTGACGATTCAATGGATCATACAATTAATTTCAGAGGAGGAACTTCTCCAACTGATCAAACGTGAGTACAGAAGCAAATGATAAATTCCTAATGGTGCATTAATAACTGCTCATGCAAAGCATGGCAAAACAAAAGATCTCATTCTTATCACATACCTGCATTGGATTCACATCACAAACAACACTTCTAATCTGGTTTCCCCTGGAGGTCTCGCATCCAAGCACTAACCAAGCCCAGCCCTGCTTATCTTCAGCTTTCAGAGGAACAGAGAATGGTGTGGCTGCTGGAATCAATGCCCACAATTCTGTCAGCTTCTGATGTGGCTACCAGTGGAAAAATGTCATGTCTGTCTGTGGGCACGTGTTACTGCTAAAATCTAGTTTTAATAAATGTTCTGCATCCATAAACTGCAAAGGCACCACGTTGTCACTGTATATAACCTTAACCAACTTTATGTCAAGAACATGATAACTTAATGCCGATATCTGATTATTGCAATATCATCATTGTAACCTTCAGTCACAGGGTTTGTATTTGTGCTGGCCTGTTATTCATTCCCTTCCCACAGCATTTCTACCCAGTGATACCTGTAAATAGGATCAGAATATGTTAAAGTATCCATACATAAAAACCATACATTTCTGAAGTAAGGTGATCTCTTAATCTGTGCTGTTGACAGAGTCCAGCTGGAGAGAGCAGACTCACCTGTACCCAGCTGTCTGTCTATGGAGAGTGACCGGTCAATGGAACCACCGCTCCATTTCAGAGAAGGAGACTTTCCTACTGATCAAATGTAAATACAGCATCTAATGATTTCACCTTTCTAAAGGTGCATTTGTGTCTGTAACGTAGGGATTCACAACCAAGGGAGCTCATAGAAAGGCTCAGGAGGCAGCAATGTAGCTCCCATAAGGTGTAATTTACTTATATGTGCAGGTCAAAAGGTCCTGTTGAATATTTGGATGACATGCTGAATGACTGCTCCCCTATGATCCAGTTACATCAGAGGAGTGGGTGGAGTTAATCTCCAAAACTAAGCATAACTGGCACGCCAGTGGCTGAATATGGTGTTAGCAGGGAAACCTAACCAATCAGGAACCAATATCAGAGCAACCACTGAGTCGTGTATGCTAATGCTATTCAATGATCACTAAAAGGTAAAGGGGCATTTATAATTGCACAACTGAAATGGCCTACTGTTCCAAATTTTATAATGGGCAGTCCAGAATTGCACTGGCCTAAACACACAGGAGGAATTGGCTGATTCCCCCAAATAAAGAGAAATCAGCCAATCTGAAACAAAGTAGATTTTGCTTTGTTGTTTTGGCTGTCCCATTTTTTCAAGAAAACTGAACCACCTTCACCTTCACTTCACAAACTTAAGTGGAAACTCTTTTGTGAGAACTGAGTAAATAATTTCATGACACTAAGTATAAATGGGCTAATGACACTAGATACTTTTTCTGTTCTACATCATAGTTCCAACTTTGAAATGTCTCATTTTCATCCCCTTGAATGAAACCTTTTTATTTTATTTTTATTTATTTAACCTTTTATTTCACCAGGTTTGGCCCATTGAGATTAAAATCTCATTTACAAGAGAGACCTGGCCAAGAAAAGCAGCACACCAAGTTTCAGACAAAACAAAAATTACATAAGCATTAAAAATACCCAAAAAGAGAGAAAGAAATTAAACATTTATAAACAGATTCCTAATGCAAATGATCATAGTCTACGCTGATGAGCTTCTTCCCTTCATTTTGCATTGAGCAGAACAGCATTGCATGATGGTTGCAAGGATCCTGGCCAATCAATCGCATTTACTGCCACCGTCTGGATGCTTGTGTTAGAACAGCCACAGCTTAACGGTTTCGTGAGAGCAAGTTGTAAAGTTGCAAATCGTGTGAGTCGCGCTTCTGTAATTTTTGGCGCGCAGACTGGCGAGAGAAAACAGCCAAAAATCACGTGATAAAATTACGCTCCTGAGCTCTCAGACTGGAAGTTCAAATCCAGTGGTACAGTTTTGCGAGTATGGAATTACGATTGCAATTTGTTTTTTTGAAGTTACGGAAGTTACAAGGAAGTTACAACTCAAAAATGTGGTTTCGCAAGTTGTGAATTTCAATTGCGATTAGTGTGTCACTTTTTACAGAGAGCAGACTCTCCTGTACCCAGCTGTCTCTCTATGAAGAGTTACCATTCAATGACGTCTCCACTGCAGTTCAGAGAAGGAGGCCTTCCTATTGATAAAATGTGAGATCTGTCTATGGTGATTTGGTGGCACCTATTTCATGGCACTTGTGTTTTTACATATGCTTTATGTTTGCTTGTTTCTTGTATCCTTGTAACTTTTATCAGATTATAGAATCACACGGTGTCCTATTAAAATGGCAATGCAAGTTTGTTGTTACTTTTGTAATAATACTGCAGTGGTCTCATACTGGCAAAATCTTATGTTAGATTTACAAATTAATTTGAATCTCATACTGAATTCAAAAATCAATTGTTTTTGCATCAGGGAAAGAGGTATTTTTTTAGTGTGCAAATATTTGTTAGTATTTGTCAGTATTTATGAGTAAAGCACACATTTAATTCATTTCAAAAAAGGAAACATTTTGGATTATTACCTGGGTGCTAAAGACCAATGCCATTTGGTCAGTCTCTTTGTTTGTGTTTAAACTGGACATATTCATGGAGTACAAATTATGATGAGCATGCAAAGTTATAAAGTCTTTCGAGAATGTTCTATGAGTTGTTTATAGAACTATTAAAGAAGTAAAATTTTATTATTATTACTGTTATTATAAATTACTATTTATACTTCATTGTTTTGCAATGAAGCTCTAAATAATCCTTCTGAAAAGTTTCTGAGAGGAAAAGTAAATGTTCCCTTTTACAATGAAGAGGTGTGCACAGTATGGTGTGTCTGCAAATGTTTTGCTCACAGAGTCCAGCAGGAGAGATCAGAGTCAGAAAAGCCCAGCAGTCAGTCTGCCCAGAGTCACCAGATGAATTTGTCTTCCATTTTCAAGGTGTGGTATCTAATGTTATGCTATATTTATCTCCATCATTAAAATGAAATGTAATAATATGACATATTATTATGAGACAATATGACATAATTATTTTATGTAATTGTCATTTATCTAGAGCAACTTACATAGGTTACAACTGCACCCATTTAACCATTTAATTTATTTAATTTACTGAGGCAATTGTGAGTTAAGTACCTCACCCAAGGGTACAACAGCAGTGCCCCAATGGGGAATCAAACCGGTTACAAGCCCTGGCCCTTACCATTACAACACACTGCATGGCATTTTCCTTTCTTATTTTAGTTGCTTGAAGACATGCTTATCAAGCTGGTGCAGGACAAAGTGAAAAAGCTCCAGGGTGAGGTAAGTCAGGATTACCCAGAATGCTTTGAGAGTCAGCTGGAGGATCCTGACGTCCTGGATGAAGTCTACAGGATGCTGGAGGGCTGTGTCAGAGAGGGGGCTGTGAAGGTCATAGTGCACATCCTGAGGAACATGAACCACAAGGAGGCTGCTGACACACTGGAGAAAGGTAAGAGCTTCTGTCATTGTGTCGCTTTGTTCTGGTGGAAAAGACTACTGAAATATGACTGAATGATATCTGTGTGCTGTGAAGTCAGCTTTCATGAATGTGTATCTGTTTTTGTATGGTTGCTGTGGGTATATCATGAATACTTGTGAATAATAAAAAGTTTACTACATTTTAAAGCGGTTTACTTTACATAAACTCTTAAATGCTCATGCTTCAACTCTTTTTGACTTTGGTATGATAAAGTGATTCATGTACCTTGACGCAGTCATTTAGATAAGGCCCACTGCTTGAGGCTACCTTTTAGCTCAGTAAGATCATTAGAAAAATCACGTACATCAAATCTTACATAAAATTTACTCTACCAACCCAATATCAGTTTTACATAATCAGTAAAAACTATTCTCCTTTCACCTTAATTCATGTAAACTTACAAAGCTGAACCTCAGTTTCCTCTGCTCAATTCAGAGGTACCAGGACAATTTAAAATTTAATTTAAAATTCTGTCTTAACATTGTGTTATGCTTCTCTGCTATGCTATCACCTTGTTAAAATGCTTTTTCGTATTAAGTGTAGTTGTTATGATGGTGTGTTCTGTACAGTTGATTGACAATAGAAAAGCTCTGACAAAAACTTCATCAGAATATAAATTTTAGAATCCAGTCTTGCTAACACTGAATTTAGTCAACCAACCAAACCAGAATGTTCCTACATTGTAGACTCTCTCACGGTGTAAATTGTGTTATGGTTAGATACTCCCAAAGGGGCTTTGGTGATGGATTTATATATGTATGTTACATTATTATTGTCATTTAGCAGATGCTCTTATCCAGAGCAACTTAGGTCTTGCTTAAGCAAAATTAAGCAAGCTGGGTTAAGTACCTTACTCAAGGGTACAGCAGCAGTGCCCTAGTAAGGAATTCAACCAACAACCTCTCGTTTATGAGCCTATGCTACACTGCCAAGCAGGAGTGTAAACATATATGTTCAACATAAATCTATGAATTCTATCATGTCAAGAAGGGCATGTGATATACTGATAAAAGTTATTCAGGATTCTCCTGAAAGAGCAGTGATTGAGGTCACCTCTACATGGTGTGCAGCTTCAAGAGAGGGATTTTGAAATCCTTGTATATCCAAAAAGACTGTGACTGAAGACTTTTCCACATTTACTTTCAGATGTATGTATACACAAACAATGGAAGAGAATCCTGAATTAAGCACAAGGGAAAAATGGATACTTGCAACTTGAACATGTAACGCATGTTTCAAGTGTTAGATTGTTCACCTGAAACATGTGTTACAGTACTATTTGTGCCTTGCATTAAATCCTTATCGCATTTTTAAGTCAAAGTAAAATGGCACAATTTTTTTGTATTGTGTTTTTTTTTTTTTTTGCCAGATGAAGTCCAGAGGCAATGTCAAGAGCAGCTCAAGTGCAGTCTGAAGAAGAGGTCTGAATGTGTATTTGAAGGGATTGCTAAGCAAGGCAGTCCAAAAGATCTCAATAAGATCTACACAGAGCTCTACATCACAGAGGGTGGAAGTGGATGGGTCAGTAATGAACATGAGGTGAGACAGATTGAGATGATATCCAACAAACCCATCACACAAGAGACTGCAATCAAATGCAATGACATCTTTAAACCCTTACCTGGAAGAGAGAAACGCATCAGAACTGTGCTGACAAAGGGGATTGCTGGCATTGGAAAAACAGTCTCTGTGCAGAAGTTCATTCTTGACTGGGCAGAAGGAAAAGCCAATCAGGATGTTTATTTTATATTTCCTCTACCTTTCCGGGAGCTGAATCTGATTGAGATTAAAGAATACAGTCTGATGCAAATGATTCACCACTTCTTCCCAGAAGTCAAACAGCTTGGATCCATTGGGAGTGATGGTAACAGAGTTGTATTCATCTTTGATGGTCTGGATGAGTGTCAACTTCCCTTAGATTTCAAGAAGAATGAGACGTGGTGTGATGTCACAGAGTCAACATCAGTGGATGTGCTGCTGACAAACCTCATTAAGGGGAATCTGCTTCCCTCTGCTCTCCTCTGGATCACCACCCGACCAGCAGCAGCCAATCAGATCCCTCCTGAGTGTGTCCACCAGGTGACAGAGGTACGAGGTTTTAATGATCCACAGAAGGAGGAGTATTTCAACAAAAGATTCCATGATCAGAACCTGGCCATCAAAATTATCACACAAATAAAATCATCAAGGAGCCTCTACATCATGTGTCACATACCAGTCTTCTGTTGGATTGCAGCCACTGTTCTTGAGCAAGTGATGGGTGAGTCGGACAGTGGAGAAATCCCTAAGACTCTGACTCAAATGTACACACACTTCCTGCTCATTCAGATGAATATCAAGAATCTAAAATATTCTGAACAAGAGACAGAGCAACATAAGATGATGGAGGTCAGCAAAGAACTCATTCTGAACCTAGGCAAGCTGGCTTTCCACCACCTAGAGAAGGGAAATGTAATATTCTATGAAAAAGACCTGAGAGAGTTTGATATTGATATCAGTGAAGCTTCTCTGTTCTCTGGACTATGTACAAAAATCTTCAAAGAGGAGTTTGGGCTGTATCAGGGGAAAGTGTACTGCTTTGTGCATCTGAGTGTTCAGGAGTATCTTGCTGCTCTGTATGTGTTTCTCTCGTACAGAAACAGCAGCACAAATATCCTTGACAAATCTGAGTCCTACTGCACAAAACTAATGAGTTTACTCATAGAAACACCTGTAGCAATTCTGCAGAATATTGCAGTAGATCAGGCCTTGCAGAGTGAGAATGGACACCTGGACCTTTTCCTCCGCTTCCTTCTTGGCCTCTCACTGGACTCCAATCAGACTCTCTTACAAGGCCTACTGACACAGACAGGAAGCAGCTCAGAGATCATTGAAGAAACAGTCCAGTATATTAAAGAGAAGATCAAGGAGAATCTCTCCCCAGAGAGGACCGTCAACCTGTTCCACTGTCTGAATGAACTGAATGAACATTCTCTAGTCGAGGAAATCCAAAGTTACCTGAGCTCAGGAAGTCTTTCAAACAAAAGCCTCTCACCTGCACAGTGGTCAGCTCTGGTCTTTGTGCTGCTAACATCAGAAGAGGAGCTGGATGTGTTTGACTTGAAGAAATACATCAGATCAGATGAAGGTCTTCTGAGGCTGCTGCCAGTGGTCAAGGCCTCTAGAACAGCTCTGTAAGTCACAAAGCTCTGACAACTGGAATGATAATGAAAATAAACTATTCACTACAATTAAAATAACAGCTGTCAGAACAGCTGTACACACCAGCTCTGCAAATTTCAGTATACTTTGGTCTAAATTGCAAACTGGACACAATAACAGCTTCAGTTCATGTTATATTTAGATGCTTGGCGCATGTGCTTTTCCAAGCCTCTCATGTGAATATAAAGATTAATGGTGAATACAGGCAATGATTTCCTTTCCAGGCTGAACAGCTGTAACCTCAGTAAGGAATGCTGTGAAGCTCTGGCCTCAGCTATCAGCTCAAACTCCTCCAGTCTGAGAGAGCTGGACCTGAGTGACAATGAGCTGCAGGATTCAGGAGTGGAGCTGCTCTCTGCTGGACTGGGGAATCCACACTGTAAACTGGAGACACTGAGGTCAGTGTTTATCAGATGCTCCAAATAAGGGCTAGACTACAGTATATTGATTACATATGTAGCAAACCATACAAATGTTGTTGTATTATTTGCTCGACAAGGAAAACAATAGGATCACAAGTCTTATCTTCAAAGCTCTGTAAGTTATGATATGCTTTAGTTCAAGTGTTGAAAACTACACTCTGAACACTACAGCACATTACAACATGACAGCAAGACAGTGTAGTAGTCATGTCACTTAGTGTCCAAGTCCAAGTCCCAGTCAAGAGTCAAAATACATCTTTTCAAGCTGTATCTCTAGTATAACTTCCTCTCTATCTGTCTCTATCTATCCTATCTATCCCTATTTTCTTTACAAAAGCACTCTACACTAGTTTAGCACTTAACTCAGTATCTTACTGACCTCTTGTAGTACTTTTCGATAACTACTATTAGCATAGTAATGCACTTATTTGGAAGTTGTTCTGGGTCTGCTAAATGATGTAATGTAATGTGTCAAGTCACCAGTACTGAAGTTTGAGTCCAGAAGTGAGAAAACAAATGAAAACAAATCTAATTTCACAGCTTTCACTATCATGATGAAAAGGTTAAATCAGAGACTACCAAAGGAGGGACAGAGGCACTGAATCCAAATTAAATCTCTCTTTGTTGTGTGTATGATTAAGTACAAATCTGCATATGAATTTACTTGCAAAAGTCACTAAGTTATCATTATCATAATGTAATCCTTCATAAAACTGTAAAACTTTGAAATATTACAGTCTCTTTACTCAAGTCTTCTATGGTTGAAGCAAAATGGCTGCAATAAGTTGGTAATTTCTTTAAGATTATTTTATAAAACATCTACAAGGTGCACAGCTATCCACTAATGGCACATGATTTTTTTTAATCAATATTATTTATTATTTCCTATTGATTATTGATGCAGCTAATTACAACTTACCATATTTCTCTGCTCAGCAGCGACTTATTATGTTTATGCATTATTATATTATTATTATTATTATTATTATTATTATTATTATTATTATTATTATTATATTATGCAGCGGTTTATTATGTTGCATATAAGAGTCTGAACAACAGGGGGCGGGTATTGCAGTATATCACTGTTGCTCACTTGAAGAAGAACAAGTGTGAATGGTTAATTGTGTGTTTATTTCAGCAAAACTGTATTAAAGCAAGACTGAACTGGCGCTTCTCACTACTCCTCTTCGGCAAACTCATATTGAAAGAAAAAATAAAATAAAAATCAATCAATTAATCATCAGTTAAGCGTAGAAACGACATGAACAAGTAGACCTGTAAATAAAATAATAACAACAATTTTTTTTTTTTTTAGGTTGGGGGAGGGTTCTGGTTTTTGTGCATATTTACTTGCTAAGTTTCTCACATTACTCACCCTTATTACAGCTATAAACAATCTGTAACATTCATTTACAATAGTGATGAATTCCAACAATAACGTTTTATTGTAGACATATCTGTTAATATTCAGTCTTCCTTGTACTGGCTTGGACTTTCACAAGCTCAAGCATTTCCACTTTGTAGTACAACGCTGGCCAGCCAGTTAGTACTAGCACACGTAGCAACCATTAGCACAACTTTCCCTCATACCCGAGTCCATTTCTACCTTAATGGTGGCTTAACAGCGATGTCGTTATAATACATCTATAAAATTCTTTCATTACTGTAATCATAACTGTAATTTGCTATGGTAAAATAGCATTTTGCGCTGGGTGATTGACCTATCTAGCATGATTGGCTACCTGGCGCAGCTTTATTGCTGATGGCATTGCAAATTATCAGCTGTCAACCTGAAATGGTAGCTAGCAAGTAAGCCATCAGGCTAGCCATGTTTACTATCTAGCTGAATGAGGGTATTGGGGAATGAATGAATAAATGAATGAATGAGTGAGTGATTGAAATAACAGCTGTCAAAATAGCTCTTAAGAGAATATAAATATTGATGGTTGAACACAATCAATTGTAACTAAGGGACAGATGGTAATTCTTGGGTCCTGAAGTTTGTGTGGGGCAGGGGGGTTGTGTGGAATTATCTGATTTGACATGATTTCCTTTCCAGGCTGAACAGGTGTAACCTCAGTAAGCAGTGCTGTGAAGCGCTGGCCTCAGCTATCAGCTCAAACTCCTCCAGTCTGAGAGAGCTGGACCTGAGTGACAATGACCTGCAGGATTCAGGAGTGGAGCTGATCTCTGCTGGACTGGGGAATCCACACTGTAAACTGGAGACACTGAGGTCAGCTTTTCAAGGGCTTTATAATGCATAATAATAATAATAATAATAATAATAATAATAAACTTTATTTGTATAGCACCTTTCATACAAGAAATGCAGCTTGAAGTGCTTTACAATAAAGAAATTGCATGCACCCAGTGCTTCACATGGAATGAACATCAAAACAGGGATAGAATGCCATAATTAATATAAAATAAGATAGAAATAAATATAATAATAAAAAGATAAAATAAAAGTGAAATTAGAATACATAAAATGCATAATAAAATAAAAATAAAGCTAAAAATTGAGTACATAGAATGCATAAAATCAAGTAAAATACAGGATTTTAAAAGAAGTACAGCAGTGCATAAGTGCAAAAAAGAATTTCAGCCCCGTATCAGGGAAGTCCTAGCTAGTTAAAGGCTGAAGTGAAGAGATAAGTTTTTAAAAATATTTAGCGAGCTGGCTTCCCTGATATCTATAAGTAGTGTGCTCCATAGCTTTGGAGCGTAATTGACAAAGGCTGCATCTCCGATTTTCTTTCAGCTGTTGCTGAAAACTATCAATAAACCAGCAGCAGATGATCACAGCCTTCTTGAAGGCAAATAGTTGACAAGGGAGTTAGCAATGTAGCTTAGTCCTACCCCATTAAGGGCTTTGTATATAAGGAAGAGGACCTGAGAATAATAATGGACCAAGGCAGCTCCCTTGTGCAACCCCAAAACAGATTTCATGTTCCTCAGATACATGATCTCCAAGACTGACGTAAAGCTTTCTCCCTTTGATGTATGTTTTGAACCAGGTTAACACACAGTCAGAAAGGACAACCAACCTTTCAAGACGATTGATTAGGATATCACGATCAATCGTATCAAACGCTGCGCTTAGGTCTAAGAGGACAAGAATTGAGACCTTATTTTCATCAGCGTTTAGTCTAAGGTCGCTGATTATTTTAGTGAGAGCAGTTATAGCATATATATAGCATATATATACAGTATTGTCCATATTTATTCATAGTGCTAACAGGAAAAAAATTGCGTATAGGATCATATAGGATCATTTTATCGTAAGTTTATTTAGCAAAGAGAAGGGTCATTTTTCTTCCCATCCCTGTAGTTAGTATTTTATATATCCACTTCTGGCAAGGATTACACTTAAATTTAATGTAACCAGTCCAAAGAGCACTGTATATATTTTTCTAAAAATAGGTAAGGAAACTGCTGGTGATTATCAACATTTAATTAACTTTGTTCATATTTTCAGTCACACCACTGGATATTTTTAAACTTCACTTTAAAAATCTGAATAGAATCCAATCAAGCCCCTATTAGACATTATGAAACAGAAAAAAAAAATATGAAGATATGTTGACTTGTGTGGCCGATAAGGTTCAGAACATGTCTAATGTGTTCCACCTACTGTATGGACACTAATTAATCCAGCAAGTACAGCAGTCCTTACAGTGAAGTCCTAAAACCTAACCAAGCAGAATATGAATATATGATACAGGCAGCCTGACCTTACAACCACAGTAGGAGGGATAACAACAAAACAGCCACAGAAAAATTTATGTGATAGAAAGGCAAGGAAAGATCAATTGCAACTCATGGTATTGGTGATGAGCTCTCGGTGTAATGATCTCTATCATATAGTCAATGTTTGTTATTCCCTAATTCCCTTTGTCCATGTTATTTTCCTGTTGGAATACAGCTGACAGCTGCCTTGTCTTTTATTCCACTTATTTTATTCCACTTGGTCATTTCAGTAAACTGTGAAAAAAAAATTATAATATTCATAAAATTAATCATTATACTTTGAGCCTGCTATAAGCCGATCCAGACAGTATAAAGATCATTGGATCAGTAGTTTCCGGACAACTGTGATGCTCATGAACACATCCAGTCACAGCTGAGGAGTTGGCTGTGATTCTGACAGGAGAGCCACACCCAGCTGCTGTAGGTTGTGTGGGGGCAGGGGGATAGGGTGGAATTATCTGATGTGATATCATTTCTAGGCTGAACAGCTGTAACCTCAGTAATGAATGCTGTGAAGCGCTGGCCTCAGCTATCAGTTCAAGCTCCTCCAGTCTGAGAGAGCTGGACCTGAGTGACAATGAGCTGCAGGATTCAGGAGTGGAGCTTCTCTCTGCTGGACTGAGGAATCCACACTGTAAACTGGAGACACTGAGGTCAGTGATGTAAATACTTTCTTCAGGGCTATAATGTGAAGATTCAAGTAAAACTATATAAGTACAACACTGTACATTTTTCTGTGTTATCACATTCTAGCTCCTATTTAAATCAGGGTATTTATGAATATGCATGGAAATGTACATAACAGCTAATATTACTTAAAAGCTAAAATCTGAAAACAGTAGGATATCCAGGTTTTTCAAATGTTTTACTGGATTGCATATCGTTGTGTGTGCTACTTGCCTGAAAACGATTTTTTCAACAAAAAAAATAATCAAAAACCAAACCAGTCTCCTCCAACTCAACTGAGTTCTGTCTTGTAATCCTTAAATTATTAACGCAAACATTATAAAACAGTGAAAAAAATTCTTTCTGAATTGAGGTGTGTTTTTAGAATACAGGTAAAGATATTTTCTTCTTTCTGCAGAATGTCAGGCTGTCGAGTCACAGAGAGAGGCTGTGTTTCTCTGGCTTCAGCTCTGCGTTCAAACCCTTCATACCTGAGAGAGCTGGATCTGAGCTACAATCACCCAGGAGACTCAGGACTGAGAGCGCTCTCTGCTGCACTGGAGGACCCCAACTGTAAATTGGAAAAACTCAGGTAAGCTGTTACATCATGCTGATAATGGTCTTCAAACATGATTGATTATTTTCATCACATGACCAGCACCACCATATGCGAATGTCGCCTAGTTTAATCAATTAATATTTTTCACCACAACAAAGTATTTCTATCTGTGAGATGGACACTTTCGTAAAGACTGTGTCACTGTGAGAACAGGAAAGTGCTGACAGTGTGTGGAGCTCTCCCATTGTCACAGGGCTCTGAGTTTCCACACTGCACTTCATAAACAGGCTGTGTCACTCAATCACTGTCTGTTCTTCTGGTTTTCCTGCAGTGTGGACCGTGTTGGAGAAAGCAGTAGCAAGCAAAGATTGCTGAAACGTAAGTACATATGAATGAAATAATTAACGTGAACACATCAGGCCACCTTGTTTTTGAATTCTGGGTACCTGTTTGAATAATGAATATGAATTTGGCAGGTTACTTGTGGTACAGTTATATTATGAGCAAGAGAAATATTTCACAATAAGGTACAGTTCATGTGTGTTTGTCTGTGTGTGCTCTTTCCCCCTAAATGTCTGCAGATGCCTGCCAGCTCACACTGGATCCCAACACAGCACACAGAAACCTGTCTCTGTCTGAGGAGAACAGGAAGGTGACATTGGGGAGAGAGGAGCATCCTTATCCTGATCATCCAGAGAGATTTGATCACTGGCCCCAAGTGCTGTGCAGAGAGGGTCTGTCTGGGCGCTGTTACTGGGAGGCTGAGTGGAGTGGGAGACCTGTTTCTATAGGAGCTGTATATAAAGGAGTCAGCAGGAAAGGAAAGAACAGTCACCTTGGACATAATGATAAGTCCTGGTGTTTGTACATTGACCATATGAATTACACTGTCCAGCACAATAAACACAAAACTCCCATACTTTCTCCTGACTCCCCCTCCTGCAGAGTAGGAGTGTATCTGGACTGGCCGGCCGGCACTCTGTCCTTCTACAGCGTCTCCTCTGACACACTGACCCTCCTGCACACATTCCACACCACCTTCACTGAGCCCCTCTATCCTGGGTTTTGGGTTGGGTGTGTCTCCTCCGTGTCCCTGTGCCAGCTGGACTAGACTTCTGTGTCCTGGTAGATCACCTGTCTCCTAAATAGTCACATTCCTGATCTGGCTGTACTGTATTGATGATCCATGTAAACCTGTGAGAAAACATCCTAAATAATGTAAATAAAACCTAAATATGTATGTTTTACCACTTCTAAGACAACCAAGATGCCATTATTCACTGGTGTTACTGTGAATAAGACTTTGCACGCGCACACACACACACACTCTGAAACCCCAGGAAGCCTGTCCCTCTCTTTGGTAGTTGCACAACGTGATCGAGTCCTCTGTCTCGTCTAGCCCTGATGTGGTGAAAGGAGCTTCCTGTAGTGGTAAGGGTGACATCTTCAGACTGCATTTTGGTTCCCCTGTCCACCTGAAATTGAATCTTTCCTTTTAATGTGTGTTACTGTAAGGTATTTGGACATGTGCTGAAATGTACAATAGTATGTATATATGTATGTATAATATGTATATTCCCGTAAAACTTCCAATAATAGCCGAGTCTCAAATAAACGCAGGTCTCTTATAACCGCTGGTATGCACGACCCTTTCAATTAAATAAACACCTGCCTCAAATAAACGCCAAGGAAAATTATATTTATTTTTCATGACTATACAACGAAAGAGCAGCCTGTTAAAATGCTTAGTCCTATTTATTTTCTGTGGCTAAAAAAATGAAATAACACAAACAAATATTTTTTCACATTAGGCTAAATTAGGTTGTTGTAGTGAATTCAATTTGCCCTATGCGCGTTCATCTGTTCACGAATTAGATTAAACATAAACGAACAAAACAAGCTGTTTTCGGATCATGGTAGCATAAATTCACAGTGATGCTGCTATTCTTACAGACTCTGCTCTCCCATCATCATGCAATGACAATGTTTAACTTACTTTATTAGTGATTCCTGTTTGAGTTGCTACCAAAGAGCGCTGTATATTTGTTAAAAAAAAACATGGTGAATTTTCCTGGTCAGTTCAGCTACCAATAACTTGCAGAAGCCTGAGGTCTTTGGGTGAAATAAACTCAGGTTATTATCACCGAGGTTATTATCAGGTTATTATTATTATCGCCGAGTCTCCAATAAACGCCGGTAAAGTTAAATAAGTTAAGACGCCTTGGCTTTTATTGGAAGTTTTACGGTATATATATATATAAATATATATATAAACAGTATGCAAAAGTATTATTATCAAACTTGGCATATTTTACTGAAGTGTAATTAAGTGGGTTAACTATTGCAATAAAATATATTCCCGCCTACAGTTTTTTCTTCACGTATGTCATGAACACATAAACAACCTTATACAGTTTTATTGTGGAACTGAATAATATGACCAGTCCCCTTCCACTGTATCTCATCCGGATCCTCCAGTTCTAATAAAGAAAAATGTGTTACTCTGCACAACAACAGTGACAATCAAAATCTGAGTATAGTTTCCTCACTATTGAATATTGGAAATAACACAGTAAGATAGAACTATTAGTATTGGTTTCACCCTCTTAAGACAGAGGGAGTTAGAAACTCCAGCGCATGCCACAACATTTTGACTAAAAACCTTGTCCTCTCTGCCGCTACACTCGAATTTGCCTGAAAATGGGCATTAATGCATGTCAGCAAACCGAAGTATTCATCCAAATCTACAAAGAAATGGTTAACCGAGCACAAAATAAACATTCTCACCGCTCAAATTAAAAAAGCGATGCACACACTGTCTTCGCGCTTTTATGTGTTTACGCTCCTCAGGTGCTACAGAGTGGAAGTCGGCAAGTGACCTGGGTCTTTGGAATCAGAGGGAGGGTCTACAAAGGGCTCCCGGGTCCTGATGACCTCCGCGGCAAAACCACAACCACGATGTCACGGACGGCCCAAGAGGCACAGATGCATAATGATACATACATGCGGCCAACCCATAACCTTGGAGCTGCTCGCTCTATGTAGCCACTGAGCAGCACACTAACAGGAAGTAGCTTTCCTATTGGCTAAGTTTTGAACAGGCAGTGAGGGAAGGTCCAATGTTTGAGGTCCTTACCTTGCTGTAGCAGCGCTGCTGGCGTTCGGTGTGTGTGGGACGCGGATTTTTAAGGTAGGCGCCGTTTAAATTTAACTGTGTGTTTGGTAGAGCTTTTAGTTTAATCTGTCTGTATTTGTATATAGGATTGCCCTATCCCACATGGTGCGGCAGTCCCCGGGACTATATTGTGGTAACCGTTGTGTGTAGGTAAAGGATCGCGAATTCAGCGCAATCGGGGATGTAGACATACTGTTTGCTTTAAATTGATTCCCTTTTCCATCATTTTCCGGTCACAGAACTTGGAGAGTCGGACGGGAGTGTGCGTGCCGCACCGAGTTCTCTAGTTTCTGGCCGGAATGGTAATGTGGGTATTGCATGTGGACATTTTCGTTTAGTTGTTTGTGTATAATGGTGCAAATAATGTTTTTTTTATTTTATTTTTTGATCTTAGGCATGTGCATCGTCGAACGCTGTTCCTCTGATGTACTAATTTGTAAGTTGTTTCCAGCTAGCCAGCAGCCCCGCTGAGCGCGTTTATTGTGTAGCGCTCTATCCTTTTGCTATGCTTTGATGTAGAGTTTCGGCAGGCTGGTTAGCTGGATCAACTGTTTTTTTTTGCCTAACCATTTCCCACGTTGTCATTACTAGCTAACCCGCTCTGCGGCTTGTGCATGCGGCTATAGAAAAAGGGGGGTTTACCTTACTGCGGTTTATTTGCATGGCCTCCACATTCTGCTTGCGTGCAGTTTGTTTCACTTGCAGTGTGCTGTACCATTATACACGTGTGACGAGCGACTTGTCCCCTTTTCTAGCAGCAGCACCACGCAGAGGTATGACATCTTGGGGCTAGCTTAGCTCTGAGCAGTGTGGGAAGTATAGTGTGCAAGGGAGTGTGGATGATTTTTATTGCTCTCTCCCTATCCTTTAGGATTGTACTAATAAAGTATTGTTTTTGTATTTACGACTTCAGCCTCTTCATTAATAATAAAAGGGGCCACGGAGCTCCCTCTTCTCCTGGTGTTCGAGAGGGTTGCGTAGCGGCTTTACTCTGAAGGGTGTTACACGCTCTAGATGAAAGTCAAGCCAAACATACACAGCTACCCACACGGCCTGATGGCTGGATCCAGCCCCTGGTGGGGGTAGTTAGCACTCAATACTGTTCCACCCCTCCTACACTCTCTGTTCAAGGATAAGTTACCTGCTCTCGACAAACACTGATAGAAGTGGTTGAGCCTGTGAGACCGTCAGAGCCATGTAGGGTAAACCGTGATCAAGACACCTGTGTTTAACTTCCTCATTTTTTCCTATCTCTCATGCTAGAGAAGATGTGCTGTTTTTCCATATCTGCTGTTCTCTCTTACCTCTGACATAAGTGAGGGCTATAATGTTGTGCCCTATTATTGCTAATTCTAGCTTGTGTTTTCTCACCTCTTCTTCCATAGCTAATGAGATGCTATGAGTAGCATGTTAATTTTCCTCAATGCTGGGGGAAAAAATGTTATATGACCCTCATCTCTAGCACTGTAAAAGGTAGCATTCACACTGATTTCTGCCACCATATTGTCTGAAAGTATTATGCTTTTACACTTGGGGTCATAAGTAACGATGCCTCAAATGTCTTTCTGGGACTCTGGGGCTTTGACCCCATTGCTGTTTTGGATTATTCTCAGAAGTACGGAGAGAAATTTACACCATGTATTGAATGTAAGCAAAAGTACTTCTATTTTGGGTGCCATTGTAGTGCTAGTGTTTCTCACAAAATGTAGAATTTTCAGCCAGTAATCTGTAGCAAAAGCTTGTGACCATTTTATCTTTCTCTGATTTTGGTAGCTCCTGCAAGTGTGTTGCTCCTTGGTGCTGTTGAAGTAAACGCATCTCAAACAAATTGTCTGTTAAGGATAAGTATTTCATGGCACAAATGTATGAGTGTTGTTGCTGTATTTTGCAGGTGGGGTTCACTGCACAGACAGTAAGCTCACAAACTGGACTATGATTTCACTGACAATAAGTACGGTGAATGGGAGGAGAGTGAGGAAATTTCAGCGAGGTATGAAATCTTAAAGTTTAAAGTTCAGTTAACTTTATGCAGTACCATTAGTGTATGAATTCAGTCAAAATATGAAGCTGGTCCTGTGGTTCCCAGTGTTTTTGTAGCTATCCGTCATTAAATTCTATACAGGCAGCAGCGCGGACAGTACCTGACATTCTCATTGTCTACAGGCTGGCATTCAAGGTAGCACTGACAGTGACTTCCTAGGGCAAAGACGGTGGTGGCACAGGCAAGTGCTAGCTAAGTATTTCTGGACCCGTTTCATAAAGTACTGTCTGGCCAGCCTGCAAACCTGGCAGAAATGGGAAAGGACACTAAGGACCTTGAAGTGGGTACTGTGATGATGATCGTGGACCCAGAGCCTCCCAGAGTACTTTGGCCCGTTGGCCATGTGGTCACCGTTGGAGCTGGCAGAGATAGACAGGTCCGGAATGCAGAGGTACAGGTGAAGGAAAAGAACTACACCTGCGCAGTTGCTTGACTGATTGATTGTGCTCCCAGCCATGCCTGATTACACAACCAAGAGCCATCAGAGTGCATGTCACTGTGCTTTGGCAGTTTGAAATTTGGGAGTGGCTGTTAAAAACAGCCACATTCCTATGTTTGTTTCAGCATGTGCACACCCCCTCTCGCATATCTTCATATGTTAACCAGCTCAAACCTGGGTTACATGAGGGGAAACTTCATGCAGCACCAGCTTCTCTGATTTCACAGTAAAACATGTTTGCCAGAAGTGCTCTTCTCTATAACCGCAGCTCAGGGAAAAAAGGGGACTCAGAGAGACAGAGAGGGAAGCATACTCCCATGGTCACACACCTAGATACAGTAGGACCTGTTTTAATAGAATGTAAACTGACATTGCATAGCACTTTGTTTTACTCACTGAGATTATCAGGCATGTAATTCAGTGAGGTGTACACAACTCTAAATGATTCATTTATTTAATTTTTCAGAGGGTGGTTTGATTGACATGCACATTATAAAAAGAATATTGCATTATTTTTCATTAATTTAGTTGACAGTTACTTGCAGTTATTTGATCTGAAAGTCGGGGTGATTTGTAGAGCTCACATTCCCTTCATTATCCCGTATTATTTATTTTGACAGCCAGATACTTACTGAAGTGATTCAAGTGAAACAACAGCAGAAGCAGCGTCCCACCTTTGGGTTCAAATCTCAGTCCTTAAACAAGACACCAGAGGTGGGAAACCCTGGCTTCAGAAGGTAAAATTCCTGCCACGTATTTGTTCCACCCATGCACCACACCAGCTAGATTTAATTAGCACAACTCTTCAGCCAGGTAGAGGAGCTGATTAGTGAAATCACCTTGTTTAGTGAATGGCTAGAACAAATACATGGTAGGACTTTTACTTTCTGAAGCCAGGTTTCCCACCTCTGCAAGACACCCCATTGCCCCCTACAAATCTCAGTCCTGAATCAAAGACTTGAAATGTATGTTAAGGCATGAATATGTTCAGTTTTTTCATGGGCATATGCTAGGAGGTTTTGTCTGTCATGGATTGATGGTACTTTTTAATGGGACTTGGTACCTCCTTATTAATTATTAATGCATTTATCACATGATATATGTCAGGGAAAATGGTTTAAGAAAAGATGGGAAATCTGATGTTATATATAATTTTGCATATGGGGTTCGCTGCACAGACAGTAAGCGCACAAAGCGGACTATGATTTCACTGACAGTAAGTGCGGTGAATGGGAGGAGAGTGAGGAAATTTCAGCGAAATTTACCTTCAGTTTTGGAGCCTCAAATCAATTGTATGAGGAGCACTACTGATTTGATGATTGTGTGATGTTTATCTGCAAACTCAGCAAAAATGGACAAGGACACTAAGGACCTTGAAGTGGGTACTGTGGTGATGATTGTGGACCCAGAGCCTCCCAGAGTACTTTGGCCCGTTGGCCATGTGGTCACCGTTGGAGCCGGCAGAGATAGACAGGTCCGGAATGCAGAGGAACAGGTGAAGGAAAAGAACTACACCTGCGCAGTTCCTCAACTGATTGTGCTCCCAGCCATGCCAGATTACACAACTGAGAGCCGTCAGCATGCAGCAGCGAATAAATAATAAAGAAATAAGGGGGCAGTTGTTGAAAATGCCAACATTCATATGTTTGTTTCAGCATGTGCACACCACCCCCACCTTTCACAAACCGTTGTTCATGAATCAGCTCATACCAAGCATGCAAGTACAAGACTCACCTCCACACACACACACAAATTATTGTGTGTTGCTTCATTTCATTAGGTCTTTTGATACCTTTTGAGGAATTGTGCTGGCTCACAGTTTAAACCCATTCAAGTTAAACTAGCAACAGTGTCAAGCCAGGTTAACAACACTCCCAGACCAGTGAGTGCGAGCGTAAGAGTATTCAAGCCCTTCCACAAGTTAATTTGTGCACTCTGACAAAACCCAAGGATCCTATGAAACAATAATCCCTAGAACACAAATTCATGATGCATCATAATACTGAACATAAAGTTAAAATCGAATGCAAGAAGAAGCAGTTTTTAGGAGGTGGGGTTAGAAGAGTAACTCGGATGCAGTCTGAAGAGGTGGGTCTTCAGTCTGCATCAGAAGATGGCCAGTTATTCCATAGTCCTAAGCCCCATGGGTTAATAATACACACTATGCACTGTGCTAAGACCTGAAAGCTTTTTATTTCACATTTTCCTCACTCTTTTTCCTACATCTGGATGTATTCATGTTTGGAGAAAGCCAAAGGAATCCTTCAACCAACACTACCTGCTCTTAGCTTTTAAACATGGGGGTGGATCCATTATAGTATGGGTCTCCACCTTGCCAGAGTCATTGGGTCTCATTACAACTCTGTGTGGTAAAATTACAGCCAGGGAATACAATGCTATTTTAGGTGACCAGGTGCATCCCAGAGCGCAAAAAATTGTTTCCTCATCAGCATCCTGTGAATTGTCAAATAACCTTCTTTATATTGGGGCAATGAGGAAAGAAAGAAGAGGGGTATTTATGGGAACTCTTCCCTTGCCTGGAAAAAATGACTTGTCAAAAATGTCTTCATGCTTTTATGTGTTTACGCTCCTCAGGTGTTGCAGAGTGGAAGTCGGCAAGTGACCTGGATCTTTGGAGTCAGAGGGAGGAATTTGTCAGGGTCTACAAAGGGCTCCCGGGTCCTGATGACCTCCGCGGCAAAACCACAACCATGATGTCACGGACGGCCTAAGAGGCGCAGACGCATAATGTACATACATGTGGCCCACTCATAACCTTGGAGCTGCTCGCTCTAGATGAACGTCTAGCCAAACATACACAGCTACCCACACGGCCTGATGGCTGGATCCAGCCCCTGGTGGGGGTAGTTAGCACTCAATACTGTTCCACCCCTCCTACACTCTCTGTTCAAGGATAAGTTACCAGCTCTCGACAAACACTGATAGAAGTGGTTGAGCCTGTGAGACCGTCAGAGCCATGTAGGGTAAACCGTGATCAAGACACCTGTGTTTAACTTCCTCATATTTTTCCTATCTCTCATGCTAGAGAAGACGTGCTGTTTTTCCATATCTGCTGTTCTCTCCTACCTCTGACATAAGTGAGGGCTATAATGTTGTGCCCTATTACTGCTAATTCTAGCTTGTGTTTTCTCACCTCCTCTTCCATAGTTAATGAGATGCTATGAGTAGCATGTTGTTAATTTTCCTCAATGCTGGGGGAAAAAATGTTATGTGACCCTCATCTCTAGCACTGTAAAAGGTAGCATTCACACTGATTTCTGCCACCATATTGTCTGAAAGTATTATGCTTTTACACTTGGGGTCATAAGTAACGATGCCTCGAAAATGTCTTTCTGGGCCTCTGGGGCTTTGACCCCATTGCTGTTTTGGATTATTCCCAGAAGTAGGGACAGAAATTTACACCATATAAAATCAGGTATAAAATCAAAAAAAGCTTTGCCTTGAGCTTTGGAGCCTCAAATCAATTGTATGAGCAGAACTACTAATTTGATCACTATGTGATGGCTACCTGCAAACCTGGCAGAAATGGACAAGGACACTAAGGACGTTGAAGTGGGTACTGTGGTGATGATTGTGGACCCACAGCCGCCCAGAGTACTTTGGCCCATTGGCCATGTGGTCACCGTTGGAGCTGGCAGAGATAGACAGGTCGGGAATGCAGAGGTACAGGTGAAGGAAAAGAACTACACCTGTGCAGTTGCTCAACTGATTGTGCTCCCAGCCATGCCTGATTACACAACTGAGAGCCATCAGTGTGCTTGATATGGTGCTTTGGAAATTTCAAATATCCAAAGAATTATGGGGGTGGCAACAGCCACAGGCCTTTCTTTTTTCTGCATGTGCACACCACCCCACTTCTCACAAACCTTTGTCCATAAATCAGCTCATAACAAGCATGCAAGTACAAGACTCACCGCCACACACACAATAAAGCAACACATTATTGTGTTGCTTTATTTCATTCAGTCACTTGATACCTCGAGAGGAATTGTGCTGGCTCACAATTTACACCCATTCAATTAAACGAGCAACAGTGCCAGACCAGGCTAACAACACTTCCAGACCAGTGAGTGTGGGCAAGATACTATTCAAGCCCTACCACAAGTTAGCTTGTGTATTCTCACAAAATCCAAGTATACTATGAAACAAAAATCCCTAGAACACAAATTCATGATACATCATAATGCTACACATGAAGTTAAAATCGAATGCTAGAAGTAGCAGTTGTTAGGGGGTGGGGATAGAAGCAGAACTGAGATGCAGTCTGAAACGGTGGGTCTTCAGCCTGCATCGGAACATGGCCAGTTATTCCACAGTCCTAACCCCCGTGGGTTAATAATACACACTATGCACTGTACCAAGGCCTGAAGGTTTTTCATTTCACATTTTCCTCATCTTTTACTCGGTTTCCCCACACCTGGATGCATTTATGTTTGGAGAAAGCATTGCCCGTTACTAACTGTTAAACATGGGGGTGGATCCATTATAGTATGGGTCTCCATCTTGCGGGGGTCATTGGCTCTCATTATTACTCTGTGTTACAGCCAGGGGATATGAAGCCATTTTAGGTTACCAGGTGCGCCCTAGGGCGCAAACATTGTTTCCCCAAGATCGTCCCAGATTTCAAGACAATAACTCACCCCATACGCACTGCTATGCAGAGTTGTATGGTTTCATGGACACCAGGATGAAGTCAAATCTGTTCCTTTCCCTCCCCAATCACCCGATCTAAACATCATTGAATCTTCATGGGACATTCTGGAACACAGGGGGGATTCCCACTTTATCTCTCAGAGAACTGGAGCTTTCCATCATAGAGAATGGTTCAATATCCTACAGGAAACAGTTTAAAACTTGTATGACAGCATTCCAAGAAAGACTGACATCTTTATAAAAAGAGAGCCTGAGAAGTGCTCACTGCACCTTTGACAGAGAACAGCACTCACAGGTAAGAAAGGCTCCTGCAGTTTCCCATCGCTGTACTGCATTCTCACGTTTCTTTCACACTGTACTGCATTTCCGAGTTGCCTTCAAACTCAGATAATGTACATTAGAAACACTTTGTGTATTTTTCGGTTGATGCACTGTCATGCCATTTAATGAAAATTTACATCAGTAGAATGGTACTGAATGCATATTCAGTCTGTGAGATCATAAAACATATTTCAGTCATTTTAGTGCCTGTAAAATAAGCAGCAGTGTAATGCAAGTCTTTCGTGTTCATCCATTTCATTTTGATAGTTCAGTAACTAAATTACTGGGCACATCATGACCTGATAATGCTGTCTGTCTTTTTTGTGAATATAGATAACTGATAACCAGCTAACCTGCATGCTTCCCCAAGCTTGTGAAACCATGTCCAACAGTAAAGGTATAAACCCATTTTAGATGTCCTTCATATCGGGGTGTAGTTGATGTATACATGCTTTTGATTATCATGGAGGTGTCTATAGATTCACCCTGTGTCACCCTATGTTGCCATTATATTTTGCTGAACAGATGCTCTTAATCAGAGCACCTTGTATAGCTTACTTTCACATGTTATCCATTCATACATGTAAATATTTACTGAGGTAATCTGGGTTAAATTCCCTGCCCTAGGGTACAACAGCAATAATCCATCTGTGAGTAATGCAATGTTTGGATTACAAAGATTTCTCATTACCTCTATGTGACAGATAAATGTAATTTTGGCTCAAATGAGTTTGGCAAAATGTTTCCCAAGTTCTCCTGGCAGGGCCAGTGCCTGCTGGCTTATCACCAGTAACTCTACTGAACACCTGATGCTAACAGGGGGAATGTTTTATGGGAATTAACAAGACATTTTTTTCTGTCATGGTTTTTAACATCACTAGTCTTGGTGCAGAATTACAGAGAAAGGGAAATGTGTTTAGTACATTTCTGAAATGAGTCTCCATTGAGTCTATATTTCAAAAAATAAAATTCCATTATGACACCATACCTCAAAAACAGAAATGAAGAATTGGCAGAACAACACAATTTAAGTTGCTGTTGTGCAATTTCACATCGAACATCACTGTTTGTGCTGCAGTTTAGATGTTTAAGAAATACAAGTCACTAGCACTGTGTGCTGTGTGTAGATTTAAGCAGTAAACTGGATTGTTATAATTATTATTATTATTATTATCAGCATTACTGAATTTGTGACATTATCACATTAGTAGAAATTGTGCATGGACACTCCTGTGGAACAGTCTATTTTTACCTGTAAAAGAGTTGAATTACATTGTTCTTCATGAAAGATCAAACTGATCAAACTTCATTTCAGAAGTGAGTCTTCATACAATGAGTCTGCATTTCAAAGGATAAAATGATATAATCACAAAATACTTCGAACATACAACAGCTCAATTTAAGTATGTCATTGTGCAATCTGAATTTTTTTGCTCCTAAGATGTTGGGTCTGAGTGAATCACCAGTGCTGTGAACTGCACATAAATACATCAATGCACTTGAGTTAGACACTTTCGGGTGGCAGTATAGTGTTGTGGTTCAGGAGCAGGACTCATAACCGAAAGGTTACCAGTTAGATCCCCCACTGGGGCACTGCTGCTGGACAAGGTGCTTTACCCACAATTGTCTCAGTAAATATCCAGCTGTATAAATGGCTAACATTGTAAAAACCTGTAACTGATGTAAGTTGCTCTGGATAAGAGTTACATGCCAGTAATGTAATGTTATATTTTCTCAGAGGTGGTTCCTATCAGCAGTGGCATGGAGCTTTCAGTCCCCGTGTCAGACTTGCTGCCTGCTGCTAAGAAGACAGCCCTGCTGTTCCATATATCTTACCTGTGTATGGCCAACTTCCCAGCGCTGGAGAGGGAACTGCGGGCCAAGGCTACTGACGCACAGCTGCTGTTCAGCTCTTCTGCGTCTCTGCTTCTTCAGGTATTTTAATACCCCCCGTCTTTCATTGTACACCCCTGCAGGTGTGCTAATGGATTTGTGTATTTCTCTTTGTTATGTCCTGTTATCGTTGACCAAATTTGATATTAACTTATTGATATTGTTCATTTTCATAAATGAATCATAGGTTTTTCAGCTGACACAATATTCTGGTGTCAGAAGAAGAATCATCAGCATGGTAATTTCAAACAAATTGTGAATTTAATGGTTATTCATATTGAGCAAGCTCTACTGAATTTGAGAACATTGTTCACTTAATTTTGTCTTTGTTCAGAGTGTTGTTCAGAGTTTTATAGAGCTGTATATTTACTGATGCTACACCTTTCCAAGGATATGACAGGAGTTCATGCCACGCTCTCACCCAGGAACCATCTGGACAGTTGCCTGCTCCCTGTTAACGTACCATAGCACCACAGAAAGAGCAGTCAGCAGCTTGTACAGCTGATTAGACCTTTACTTGTACCTATAACTGCCCCAGACACAGCAAGGTGTGTTCCCATCACATAGCCATACCTATACATTTTCCGTCCGTACCTGTATGTGCATGACCTGTTGTATGTTCTGCAAAGAGCAATCACTGGATAACAGACCTCAATATTTCCAGAAACCTCTCTGAGGCTGCTGTTCATTCAGAACATTAATATGTGCACTGCCATTTACATTTGCTGTGCATCATATTCAGCTTGTGGAAGGAACCATTAGTGTTTCATTGTGTAACAATTCATTCTTTTATTTTCCTATCACATCCCACTGTCAAAGTGTGCCAGCACCAGTGAAAACATGATCAACACACTGATTCCAATGCTCAAAGCTGCAGTTGAAAAGAATAAGCCCCTGGTAGCTGTGAAGTACTTGGAGAAAGCAAAGAGATGGATTGAGGGCCTCATCAATGATGTTCTGGATACTGTGGAAAGGTACACCCCTTTTGTTGCCATGGTTACATGTCCTCAAGAAGTCTGCCTAGAACAATCCTTTGTTGTGTGAAGTAATCTTCAGTCATAAATGACCATGAATGAGATTCTCCCAGGCTGAGCTGAGCTCTCTGGTTGTGTGGTGTTCCTCTAGTTACTCGGCTCTGAACAGAAATGTTGGAAACACTGCCAGTGATGTTATTTCGACGAAGGTCGAAACGGAGAAGAAAAAAAAAACTCTATCCAAGGAAGCTGAGGGAATGCAGAAAATGGTGGATGAGTACAGCAAAAGGCTGAATGATGTCAAAGCAGAGCTTCAGAAGAAGGAGGATGAAATTAATGCTGGAAATGCTGAATTGCAGAGCCTTGTCAACAGTATTGCTGAGAGGAACCGGAAGTTTGGCATTGCAGCTGCAGTGGTACCTTTTATTGGTGCCATCATTAATGCAGCACAGAAAGCCGTCAATGATCCTGGTGACAAGGCTGCTCTTGAATCCTATAAGATCAAGCTGAATCAACTGAACAAGGACAAGCGTCTTCTTGTTCAAAAGGAGTGGAAGTTGGAGGCAGAGCTGATAAACACAGAGATGACACTTTCCAGAGCAACTATGGATTTAGGTATGAATGTATGAATGTAAAAGATATCAGCTAATTACTTAATGTCCATCTCATGACAGCACAGGCTATACCATTATGAGAGACAGAGAGAGATATGGGTATATAATTTTACAGTGCATTAGAAAAAAGCATGACATTTGCTATAATCACCACAAAATGACAGAAAAATGCTAAAAGGGTAGTCTAAATCCAATGTAACGATCCATTAAATATATTTGTTGAAGCCAGTGTTTAAATCCCTTAATTAAAAAATGTCACCAAATGGATGAAATGAAACAATTAATATAGACAAAATAAATTCTTCTCACTACGCATTTCCTGGAATAAGAACCAGTACTACTTGTGTATCTTTCATAGATTCAATTCCTAGCCCGACTCACCTGGCTGAAGTCCAGAAGTATCTGACCAAAATTCAGAAAATCCTGCTTAGCCTGAAAGAATTCTGGGACGGAGTACACGTGATGCTGGATTCCCTCAGTAAGAAAACCTTTGCTGGAGAGGATATGATTGAATATCTGGACATTCTCAAGAGTGACTTTTTGGCCTCCCTGGAAATGGCTCAAAAGGTAATTGAACGCGCAGTGAACATGCAATGCCTCTGCTGGAGTGATGAGGTGATTTCTAACGTTCACATGCATTATTATTTCTGTTTCCATTTTCTGACATGGAACTGCAAACAATTACACTTTTTGGCACTGAGATGAATGGATTAAGTGGTCATTACATATACTGATATAGATTAGAAAGAAAGAACTCTATCAATAAATCGAAAAATGAAAGCACCATCTTTGCTGACATCATTTTCATTTGGACTAAGGTTTATTTCATCACGTCTCGGCCTCTGTTTACAAACCTCTGCTTTCAGATTATTTAAACAGCATTTTCAATAATTAAAATTTATGTATGCTTTTACGATTAGAAGCATTTTACTCTGCATTTGTTTGAAACTCACGTATCTTTTTATTTTGACCCACAGTACTGGGCAAGCTTTGGTGCCATTTGCCTGAAAGTAAAAGGCACATTTAGTGTTGAGTCCAAAGACGCCTACAAATTCCTGGAGGTCAACCCTTCCTCTCTGTCAAAGGAAGAGTGGCAGAAGCAGTATGACTCTGTGCAACAGCAGCTGGAGGAATTCTATGGATCTGGACCTGCAGCCATTGAAGAAAACTCAGAGGTTCCAGCCGTTGAGGAGGCCGAATAATCAGAAAATGCCTGCAATATTAACATAGTGATACAGCCAGAAAGCGCCAAGTCAATTTGATTTAGAATCAGTATAAGAGGGAGATTAATTCCTGATTAGAGGTTGCTTTGGGCTGTTTCCTCATCTGCCAAAAAGCAATCTACTAATGATGTGATTTCTTTGGTTCTTTACCTCTTTTCATCACGGTGTCTGTCACCCTGATTCATAATTGAAATAATCAATAAATTGCTTATAAAATAAGCATTAAAGCTCTTTGGTTGTGACTGTACTTATTGTTGTGAATTTTTAGATATAAAAAATCAATGTGGAGTCAATATAAAATAGCAAAGTGTCATGAACACCTCTGTATCACTGTCTTTCAGACATGACAGACACACACTAGGTCATACATTGATACCATGAAAATAGATGATATTGCCTTATAATACTTTTCCAGGAGTTTCTTGATCTCCGGGAGACAATTTTCCATTTTTGTCTCAACTGGCGCTGGGATTTGCCTTTTGTGTGACCCCCTTTGAAAAGTGCACTTTGCTCCATGTTCAGCATATTGTGGCTGATTTCTGTATGAAGTACATGCAATGAAAAAGTGTTATACGCAAACATACTGAACTGTCATTGTGTAGCATGGTCCTTAGCGTTCAGAAAGGCAATGGAATGTGTGTATTTACCTGTGAAGGTGGCTCTGTGGACACTGAGTGATAGACGTCACACATGCACACATTTTAGTTGTTTTGGTGCGTACCACTGACATCATCACATCAGCTAGAGACAGCGTTCCTTTCAGTTAAAATGGAAAACCTCTGACAGGAATAGAAGGAGACGAACATTGATGGTGGCAAACTTGAACCCAAGGGAGAGGTGATGTAGGTGTCCGTTGAATTGATGCAGTTTGAGTCAGTCAGCATTTGGGGTGTGATCTGCCCTGCATATTGTAGTTTGGACTCTGGCAGACAGTGTTTATTTGAGCCTACAGCGACAGGAAGCATCAAGTGAGTTTGTTGACATGTTTCACTGGGAGTCACCTGCCCTCTGTCAGATTCCTGAAGCAGATTTTGTCCCTTTGTGCTTCCAGCCTGGGTTCAGTGCGGGATTTACATGTTACATTACATTACATAAGATCATAAGATCATAGATCATAAGATTATTTTTTGTGTTGTGCTTTGCATTTGGCGCCCCCTAGCTCTGCTCCTGTAAGAGTAACTGCGCCCAGCGACTACTGGAAATGAACGACTTCTGGCCGCTTTGTCACTTATTGTCACTGCCAGCGTGAGCGCAGGGTAACGCATACAGGAATCAGCAGAAAAGGCCTGACAGCTGCTCTTGCCCAATGACCATTCCTGATGTTTGACCTTCTATGGCGGTAGTTACAGTAGCTACAGTACAAGACAAAATATTGCATAACCACTCACCCTCACACTGAGGAGTGTATCTGGACTGACCGGCTGGCACTCTGTCCTTCTACAGCATCTCCTCTGACACACTGACCCTCCTGCACACGTTCACTAAGCCCCTCTATCCTGGGTTCGGGTTTGAGTCCTCAGTGTCCCTGTGCCAGCTGGCATAGACTCCTGTGTCCTGGAGGAACACAGAAAAGCCCAGTTAAAGGGCACCCAGGGGTCTCTGACAAGTTTAACCCAGGGAAAGTGTTTAGCTGGACATGATCTATGAATTTTACTTATGAATCTCTGATTTTTAACCTTCTAAGGCATGCATTTTAATTAAAACAGGCCCAGAGAACTACAAACAGTCTTAGTATATGAAACGGCACAATTTTAACTCGCCTCAAATCAAATCAAACTTTTTACCTATATCCATCTTACAGCTGGATGGATACAGGTAAAAAGTCCTATGATTTTTTTCCCCTCACTGGGGAGTTTCTGTGTCCACTAAGGACTCTCCAAGACAGAGATGGGTTTACTAAGGTCCTGGTCAGGAACTACAAATCACCCACTAGAGGACACTATAGACTTAACACTTGGAGATCATTCATTCCTTCTATGACACACTTGACTGACACACACGTTAGGAAAGTGAACATGAAATTATTTTTAAAATTCAATGGAATAGGGATTTGCTGGGCTTTTACCCATGAAATGATATGTAATGGAATATAAAACATTAAATTAATTTAATTAATACAGAGTGTGTGACAGGTAACAGCCCCAGCAGAATCTTCAGCTGAACCCGATAACTCATTACAGCATAATAATACTGAATATTATCAAACTGTAATCAGTAATAGAGCGTGTGTGCTGATAATCAATCAGAGACATTCCTTACAGTCCAAAAACACTGATAATCACACAGTAGAAGAGTACTAATGTTAATATTCAAACAGACCTCCATTATGGAGTACTAAGGCTTATATTCACATTTTCATTATAGAGTACTATTGCTAATATTCAGAGACTTCTGAGTATCAATGCTGGTATTGTGTGAATGGTGGCAAGTTTCAAACGAGCAAGTGGTTTTCCTCCAAGGAAGAGGAGGATACGAGCTTGATCACCTCATGGGCACGGAGCCGATTGAATATATGAGCTAGCGCTAAAATAATTTCAAGTATATGCGCATTTTGCTGTTGGAATAAGAATAATGACGGCATGCCATTGAACAACACTGCGTCAGATAATAATAATAATAATAATCTTCAATGTCCATCCCTGTTTCTGTTGCGTGGATAATTCTTCACATTATTTACAGACCCAACCATCAAAATTTATATACATCCTGTTGAAATACATGTATATATGTCATATCATACAGCAATATAAAATGCAGCATAAAGTGACCCCTGTTCTAGTTAGATCATGGTTCCCTAGCAAAAACTTGCTATAACAGCAAAGTATCTGTTGAAAATGTTATATGAAATATTTTCTCAAAAATATATCCACATGAATGCTTGTGCTGTAGTGACTAGACACCTCAACATTATACACTAAAATTATACACTGCTTGACATGAGACAGTGCATGGAACATGTAGCCTCTCTGGAAAAAACTCACCTTTGCTGGCTCTCAGCCCAGACTTATCTAGCGAGGTCATAATCAGTTAGTCCCAAGAAACTGATGTCAGAGGGAGCATGTGATTTGCTGGAGTATCTGATCCAATGCCTTCTGCCCTTATTTCTGGAACAGCAGATATAACAAAGATAAGGCCACTGCACCTGAAGAGATCACTATGATTCTGATTTTCAGGAACTTCCTGGAAGGCTCAGCTTTAAACTGGCTTATCCCAGATCGGTCTTTGAGAAGCATTCCCCTCCCTTCAGTCAGGCAAAGATGTCTTCACTTTCAGGAAGTGGACACTGATCATTGTGAAGTTCCGGCTTCACTTTACACACACACACACAAACACACACTCACACACACACATACTTTTATGCCAATAGGCCTTATGTCATTACAGTCTCAAAGTGTTTCCAGGATGGACTGTACATGTTGAGGTACTCGAAATCCCTCAAAAAATGAACACATACAGGACAGTGGGGAAATGAGTATTCTGAGTTTCATATTTCATATTTTCAAGTCTTCAATCAACTCGACCCTCTCAATTTGACTCCCTTTTAATATAGAAAAACACAATTAGGTAAATCAACAGCGCAACCAAGCAGCAACAGGTGGTGTGGTTGAAACAAAAGGATAGTAAAGAGGTGAGATGACACTAAAAGAGATTAAAGACATAACAAATCCACAATAAAGTATTAGCTCACTCCTCTTAACACCCCATCACCACCCTGACACACTGCCACACATAATACCGTCCATGTATACTGCTGGATGTTTACTGAGGTTACTCAAGTTTAGCACTTTGGCCAAGGGCACAGCAGCAGTGCCCTGACCTGGATTCAATCACACCCTTCTGGTCGTAAATGTTCCCAAAAATAATCAGGCACGCTGTCACCCAGCATGTCTCATCTTGACAAAGACACAACAGGAAGACATCACACACAGCTGCAATGCTAGACCTCTGGCTTAACAGCTGGTCTCATGCGGAGGTTCATATTCCCTTGTGTTCCGCGGTGGATTCTGACCCTCTGGCTTTGAGTTCATCGTTGACACTTTCCGCCTGAAGCCTTTTTGAAGGTCTTTAAATGAAGTTACACTATAGCTGCAGCTGAAAAAAGAGCTGCCTAGACAAACACTACACTACAATTTCAGAAGTCAATATGCCAATTATTCAGTGAAGTCAGACCATGCAGTAAGTACCTGTGTACAGCTAAGCACGGTGTATACAATGTGAAGTGAAGTCAGATCAGTTAGTACCTGTATACAGGTGAATACAGTCTGTACAATATGATGTCAGACCAGTAAGTACCTGTGTACAGGTGAGCACAGTCTGTGGATTATGAAGTGGGAAGGGGTAAATGAGGAGGGGGTTTAGGGTCGGTGCTGCTTGGTCCTGTGATACTACTCAATGAAGACAAGAGAAAGTCTGATCAAACTGCTGCTGGGTCCCCTGCAAACACAGGCAATGGCAGAAAGAGTAAATCTACTGTCATAAATACTAAATCATCTCAGTATACAGTAAGACTGTAAGTCTTATTACAGTAAGTGGGTGAATGAAATGTGGTCCGGATGGTGCCGTACATCTATTCAGTTACTTTAAGCTGGTAAGGATGAGGAAGTAGACCAGGGAGAACTAGATACTATCCCACAGAACAAGTTTTACAACCTTTTTCCGAGAGGGACAATATTAATAGAGTAGTTATGATTGCACGTCTTCACACAAAGTGAGTGATTTATCATGAGGAGTTGTGTTACAAACAACATCGTAGTTATGAGACAGGGATAGTCATTACTTCAACATCTAAGCAATTACGCAGACCTCAAACCATCCATACAAGCATTTCCTCATGGTTTGTGTCATTCACAATTGAAAAACAAGGGGAAAATGCCCAACATGAACTATGACAGAGTGTGTAGAATGTGTGTGTGTGTGTGTGTGTGTGTGTGTGTGTGTGTGTGTGTGCCGTTCTGTAGAATGATAATAAAGAAACTTGTTTGTCTCACTGGGTTTCTAATTGAAATGGAACACAAGGAAGGCACTTCCTTAGAGCCATGAGGCCAGTGATGTCTGTGAAGTCATTTTAAAAAAAAAGAGTCTTCCCACATTACATGATTATCATTTAGCAGATGCTCTTATCCAGAGTGACTTAAATAGGTTACAGTTTTTACATGTTATCCATTTGTACAGCTGGGTATTTACTAAGGCAATTCTGGGTTAAGTCTCTTGCCCAAGGGTTACAGTAGCAGCAGTGCTCCCAGGGGGACACTGAACCAGCAACCCTTTGGTTACAAGCCCTGCTCCTTACCTCTACTCCACACTGCCACCCCCATTAGGTCAATGTCCACTAGAGTTTCAACTCTGGAAAACTGTCCAGCTTCTATTGTTCATTCTATTGGATATACAATGCCTGTTTATCTCACAGACTCCACTGATGGAGCCTTACATTAATCATGTTCCAGGTCCCAATCCACCCTCTGTACATGTGCACACAGTGGGACAGAACTGGAGCAGAAGTCAATGGCATGTACCTGGGTATGGTGAAACAATTCATATGAAGTCTTTATAAAACTAAACTGTGTAAGTGTAGTTTAGTTTTTTAAAGTATGTAGAACACCCAGCCACCGGGTGTGTATAAAAACCAAGGAAAAAGAAGAAGGAAGTAGTTTTGTATTTTTGCAAACCGTATGAGTCTCTGGGAAAGCCATCCATAACTGGGCAGATTACATTCCGGCCTTAAACCTGAAACAGTTTTCACTGTGACACAGCAGGAAGAGTCAGAGGAATGAGCACTGAGAATCAGCCCAGAGACTGAGTACCGGTGAGTTCTGTTTATATAATATTAATTTAGGTTAGAACAGTAAGTACCTGTGCACAGTTGTGTACAGTCTATATAATATGAAGTCATGTCAGACCAGCAAGTACCTATGTACAGGTAAGTATAATCTGTATAATATGAGGTGAAGCCAGACCAGTTAGTGCCTGTCTACAGCTGAGTACAGTCTGTATAATATGAAGTGAAATCAAGCCAGAAAGTACTTTTGTTAAGGTGAGTACAGTCTGTATAATACAGAGTGAAATCTGATCAGTAATTACCTGTGTACATTCTGTAGAATACAAAGTGAAGTTAGACCAGTAAGTACCTGTGTACAAGAGAGCAGAGTCTTCATAATTTTAAGTGTACAGGCTGTATAATATGAAGGTAAATGAGGTTCAGTCTAGCACAAGACAGGCAATAACAGATACTGAACATATTGAACCAGCTATGATGACCAAGACCATATAGAGGAATGACTGTAAGAAATATGTCAGAAAAAGCAGGTGAGAGGTTCAGAGTCATGATTCATAATTGTTTCAGTTGTATCTTTACATTGCCAAAATGTCATATAACTTCTGACAAAAAAAGAAAAAAGCAGAGGAATTTTAGAATTATCAGATAGATGTTTTAAAGCTGAGATCTGTGAAGCTCTCAGTCTGTGCTGAAGCACATGACAGACATATTGAAATCCCAAACACATTTTTTCCACGGTTTTCCTCCATTTACATTTAGAGATTTGGAATCACTCAAAAATGTAGCAATCAGTAGAGCTTCTCTTTAATGCTTTGCTTGGTGTTCATATTCTAACAAAGAGAAGATTGTAAGTCTCAGATCTAATGAATAGTAGCTAGTTAGCTAATTAGATAGCCAGGCAGATAGATGGGTGCATTACATTATTGGCATTTAGCAGATGTTCTTATCCAGAGCGACTTACATCAGTTACAGGTTTTTTACAATGATACCCCTTTATACAGCTGGGTATTTACTGAGGCAATTGTGGGTTAAGTACCTTGCCCAAGGGTACAGCGGCAGTGTCCCCATGAGGAATCGAACCAACAACCTTTCGGTCCTGCTCCTTAACTGCTATGCTACACTGATGGACAGACAAACATACACAAAACAGTATGACAACTCAAAACAAATAATAATAATAATAATAAAAACACAGAAGAATAGAAAAACCCTGGAATACAAGATTAAAAAGATAGTACAGTATACAATGACAGAGGAACCGTAAGCATAGGAATAGCTACTTAGTAACTACCAGTCATCGCATGGATGTTACTTGTATCACCATTCGAACATTGAACATTTTTCCTGTAGAAAGGCCTGTATCACTGGACTATCTGTTCAAGTCCTATTCACCCCATCAATGTCACAGAATTACTATAACAGAAAATATAATTGCTTCCTGTACAACAAAATCAGACAGTGTACGAACAAGTAATATATCTGTGATCAGTGGATACTGCAGGCCTGAGTGCACTCAGCAGTGCACTTGCGGTTGTGTAAAAGCTCTCTTAATAGGAGCCAAAATGACCTGTGATTGCGAGTGTTTTGTTATTTCACTTTTTTATTGTTACTGTGTAAAAAAGTAACACTTTAATGCAGCATCCTATATGATATCCACGGGTCATTTCATAACCATATTCACATGGAGGTTGAATTGGTCACAGCATGTTCAACGTGTTTTAAATTGCTTCTGTTACACAAAAAGGTCCCTAAATGAATGCCAGAGATATGTAAGCACTGAAGAACATTCAGAGACAGCGTTTTCAGCTTCAACACCCCTGATTCCCCTGCTATCATGCTCACATGGCAATGCTCACATATCACGATCCAGTGCATGTTACATCTACGGTTAATAATCCTCGATTCCCCAGTCAATTTGTGCGCCACTCATGATCCTGTTCAAACTGATGCCGCACTAGGCTTTGCACGTCGGCTATGTAAAGTAATGTCATCATCTGCTGGCAGAGAGGGCTCAAAACAACAGGAGTTCCACAGCTGTGCAAACAGTTACACGATCAGCAGGAAGTGCCTGACCTTTAAAACTGGGCAGGCTTGGTGAAAATATCATATCGTCCGCAATGGGCTAAAGCCACATTTCTCATTCAAGCTCCCACTTAGCATGTGTCCAACCAACGTCTGTGTTGTGTGTTTACAGGTCTGTTGATCTGGATCGGAGGTCTGTTCTGTAATCTTCTGGTGTGACATGGTCAAGACTCCTGAGGAGGGGGGCGTGGCCTCTGAAATAAGTCTCTCTGGGGAGTGTAAGGAGGGGGGCGTGGCCCCCGAAATAAGTCTCTCTGGGGAGTGTAAGGAGGGGGGCGTGGCCCCGAAATAAGTCTCTCTGGGGAGTGTGAGGAGGGGGGCGTGGCCCCTGAAATGAGTCTCTCTGTGGAGAGTGAGGAGGGGGGTGAGGCCCCTGAAATAAGTCTCTCTGTGGAGAGTGAGGAGGGGGGTGTGGCATCTGAAATGAGTCTCTCTGGGGAGTGTAAGGAGGGGGGCGTAGCCCCTGAAACGGGTCTTTCTGGGAAGTATAAGACCCATGATGGAGTCATGAACCCTGAGAGTAAGAGGTGAGAGGAGCTCTGTGTGTGTGTGTGTGTGAGAGAGAGAGAGAGAGAGAGAGAATATGATAAATAATAAACACATTGCTCTACTTGTAGCTCAAATCCTATTTGTCATTTTAAACACATTTAGATTAGAAGGTCAGTCTGTTGACAGAGTCCAGCTGCAGAGAGCAGGCTCACCTGTACCCACCTGTCTGTCTGTGAAGAGTGACGAGTCAATGGAACTTCCACTACATCTCAAAGCAGGACCTTTTCCTATTCTTCTAAGGTGAGATCTACAGTTTATTATGCAGATTTAATAAAACAGCACATTGATTAGCACATTCTTTCAAGAGTAATTATAAATGCTATTCTTCTTCATCCTCCCCTTTTCATATAGATTTCTTTATGTCATACTGTTAACTTTGTCTGTTGTGATGAGTACCTAAGCCTGCTAACACACACACACACACACACACACACACTCACATAATCTGAAACTTAGTCTGAAACACAGTACTTTGTCACATCACACCACAGTAAATGTTATCTTAACTGAGACATTACTGTATACCTGAAATCCAGTTGTGCATAAGGGTGAACAGCAGGGCCTGTCTGTTTTGTGTTTTGTTCACAGAGACCAGGTGAAGAGATCAGACTCACATGTACCATCGATTATGAGTGATTCATCAATGGATCCTCCATATCACTTCAAAGAAAGAACCTTTCCTATTGGTCAGAGGTCAGATCCAGTATATATTATGGAAAATTAATTCAAACACTATTCCTCTTCTGTTCTTCTTCATCATTCTCACCACACAGATAGAGCCAAAATGAAGGATGTTAAATACATCTGACACGCATGATTCATACACAGAATCGTCTGGAAAGAAGCTGCGGGTCTCCCTTAGTTCTGCATGGAAATAAGAATGGCTTGCTTTCCCTAGTGACATGAATTATATTCTCTGCATGTGTTTGTATGGTTAACGCATATCTCAAACTCTCAACCTCATTATTTTCCCCTTGTTTGTCAAATTTTTTCAGTTTTAAAGTGAGATTAAAGGTGTATCTGCTTTTCACAGGATTGAGATGGAGAGAGCAGACTCACCTGTACCCAGCTGTGTGTCTATGAAGAGTGAGCGGTCAATGGATCATCCACTCAAATTTGGGGGAGACACAAACACTGATCAGAGGTGAGGTCATCATGTTAAAATGAAATATGCCAAAGATATTCTCATCTGTTGGGAGTTTTTATACTTTCCTACAAAGTAAACTACTCTTCTGAGATCATGTGGTGTCTAAATTATAATTTTGACATCCAACCCAGTATAAATAGTGATTTTTATAGTAAAACTGACTATACAGGGTGAAAGATGAAAATAATTTTTTCAGTCCAAGCTTGTAAAAATCCAGTCGATTATGAGTTTATTTTTGACTTGATATCACATATTGTTAAAAGCACCACAGTCTGACAGATTTGCGCAGTGTCAGAATGTCCTGTTGTTTACTTGAAGGTAATTAACCTTCCAAGTAATATAACTTGTATTTCACTACAGTACGACTATGTAACTGCCATTATTTGTTTTAAAGGCACAGTATAGGAATTTCATGTAGTTGGGAGAAAACAGAAGCTATAATATGCAATCTTCGCTAGCAGCTGTTTCTCTATGACAAATAACTGATAAGCTCAATACTCAATACTTACTTTTAATTTAGTCATTTAATTTTATAAAATGTAAAATTTATTTAAAAAGAAAAAGTATGATTACAGGTATTGTAATCATATTGTAAGGTACCCTCTTTAGAGGGTCATTATTTTTTCTTCATTTTAAGTTTGTTGATTTTTTTACTGACGAAAACACAGACAGATAATCAACTAAAACCACCCTTTACTGATCTCTTTACTGATCTCCATGAGTTCGCTTGGAGTGCACCCATGTGCTGGCCCAGGAGAAAATACAGAGGGGTGCAATTGCAGTCCATGGGGGAGGACACAAAAAGTCATAAGTACTGTGTTGACATAGGGATATAAGGACACAACTGGGGGTGCACTGAGGTCCGTCTGGGGGTGCCATGCACCCCTAAGCACCCCCATAGCACTGGGCCTGCCCATGTGCAGTTCCCAGTACCACCATTCAGCCCTGTCATGCAGTACAGCCAGGGAGTCTGTTCACCCAAAGTGCAGGAGATGTGCAAATGCTGACTGTACTGAACAGTCACTAGCGAGCGCTGCCTCCCCGCTGTCATGTTTCCTTACACGTTTTCCTTTATCAGTCACCTTACACATGTCTTCCTTCACTTTTTAGTCATGCACAGGGTTGAACACTAATGTTTTCTGTTTTACTCACAGAGTTCAGCTGGAGATATCAGAGACAGTGATGCCCAGCGGTCAGTCTGGCCAGAGCCACCAGATGAATTTGTCATCCATATTCAAGGTGGGGTCTCTTGTGATGTGCCTCATTTATCATATATCATGTGTAATAAATGTGCTTAATAATTACCCTTTCTTTACAGTTGAGCCCATGTCTACACTGCACATGTTTGACCTTTCACAGTTGACTCTCACCCTGGCTACATTTCATATCAGGCTTTTAACATAAATAGAGGGAAGTGGTCTTATCTGGTGATCCGATTTCCCTGGTGTAACTCCCTTCATCTGAATAAGCTTTAACCCCTCAAAAAATATCAATTTACCTTTTTCACTTTTATTTTAGTTGCTTGAAGACATGCTTATCCAGCTGGTGCAGAACAAGCTGAAAAAGCTCCAGGGTGATCTGAGTCAAGATTACCCAGAATGCTTTGAGAGTCAGCTGGAGGATCCTGATGTCCTGGATGAAGTCTACAAGATGCTGGAGAGCTGTGTCAGAGAGGGGGCAGGGAAGGTCATAGTGCACATCCTGAGGAACATGAACCACAAGGATGCTTCTGACACACTGGAGAGAAGTAAGTTTCATTGTGTACTGGCATCCAATGTTTGGCAAGTTATTAACTGAACGTGCACCTTTATTTGGAACGTCTACATTTAATCTGCAATACATTCTTTGTGAACAAATTGTGCTGTTGGAGGTGTGCTTGTCCTGATGTAAAGATACTTAATATTTGTAAAAATAGAGGTATATTAATATTTCAGTATATTAATATTGCCTCTGCTTCATTTAAACTTATTGAGTCCATCAGTTAGCAACTTGATCAAATTACAATCACAGACAGAGTTTTTTTTTTCAGTAAACTATTCCATACTGTAATTGTTTCCATTTGCTAATGATCTTTTCCGGTATTTTTTTTCCAAATGAGCAAATCCCATACAATGTACCTGTTATATTTTTCACATTTCACATTCCAAAAAAAAAAACATTCACATTTTTCACACAGTATTCACATCACAAAGTGTCTTGCAGTGGGGGTGACTGATAAATTTGTGTGACCAATAATTGTTCCATAGTTGTTTAGGCTCCTTGACTGTGACCAATGATTGATGAACCTAATATACATACATGGTTTTGGTCAAGCATAAAAATGGCCATTTTGATTTCTCATAAGTTTTGTTTCTGTTTAGACATGAATTGGGTCAGTTAGTTGAAAATGCCTTTAAAGGGCCAACTGAGTTTAACCCTTTATCAGCCAATTGCGTGAGTGTTAACAAAAATATTTTTCCATTTTCTTATTCATTCTTTTAAGGGAACCTTCTGGGCACATACCAAAATCAGCTCAAATGCAGTCTGAAAAAGAAGTTTGAATGTGTATTTGAAGGCATCGCAAATCAAGGACACACTTCAGATCTTAAAAAAATTTACACAGACCTCCATATAACACAAGGGGGGCATGGAGATGTTAATAGTGAACGCAAGGTGGAACAGACTGAAGAAACATTGAAGAAACCAATTACCCAAGTGACCCAAATTGAATGCAATGACATCTTTAAAGCATTACCTGGACAAGACAAACAAGTCAGAACTGTGCTGACAAAAGGGATTGCTGGCATTGGAAAAACTGTTTCTGTGCAAAAGTTCATCCTTGACTGGGCAGAAGGAAAAGCCAATCAGGATGTTGATTTCATGTTTCCTCTACCTTTCCGAGAGCTGAATTTGATCAGGACAAAACAGTACAGTTTGATACAAGTGCTTCACCACTTCTTCCCAGACATCAAAGAGTTTGGATCCCTTACAAGTGGTTGTTACAAAGTTGTGGTCATCTTTGATGGTCTGGATGAGTGTCGACTTCCCTTAGATTTCCAGAACAATGAGATATGGTCTGATGTGACAGAACCAACATCAGTGGACATGCTTCTGACAAACCTCATTAAGGGGAATCTGCTTCCCTCTGCTCTTCTCTGGATCACCACCCAACCAGCAGCAGCCAATCAGATCCCTCCTGAGTGTGTCCACCAGGTGACAGAGGTACGAGGGTTTAATGATCCACAGAAGGAGGAGTACTTCAGCAAGAGGTTCAGTGATCAGAACCTGGCCAGCAGAATTATCACACACATAAAGTCATCAAGGAGCCTCTACATCATGTGCCACATACCAGTCTTCTGTTGGCTTGCAGCCACCGTGCTCGAACAAAACATTAGCGAGTCAGACAGTGGAGAAATCCCTAAGACTCTGACTCAAATGTACACATACTTCCTGCTTATTCAGATTAAGATGAAGAATCAGAAGTATCTCACTGAGCAAGAGAGAGAAAAAGATAAGTTGTCAGACTCAGACAAAGATGTTGTTCTGAAACTGGGAAAGCTGGCTTTCCACAACCTGGAAGAGGGCAAACTCATCTTCAGTGAGGAAGACCTGAGACAAGTTGATATTGATGTCAGTGAGGCTTCACTGTTCTCTGGAGTGTGCACAAAAATCTTCAAAGAGGAGTTTGGGCTGTATCAGAGTAAAGTGTATAGCTTTGTGCATCTGAGTGTTCAGGATTATCTTGCTGCTCTGTATGTGTTTCTCTCATGTGGAACACACAACAAAAATGCAATGGACAAAGATAAATTCTGTTCACCAAAAAGTCAAAAGTTATTCAGAGAAATGTCTTTAACTGAATTGCACAAATGTGCTGTGAAACAAGCTTTACAATCTGAGAATGGACACTTGGACCTTTTCCTCCGCTTTCTTCTTGGCCTCTCACTGGAATCCAATCAGTCTCTCTTGCAAGGGCTACTGATGCAGCCAAGAAAATGCTCAAAGAACATTAAGAAAACAGTCCATTACATCAAAAAGAAGATCAGGAAGAGTGTCTCCCCAGAGAGGACCATCAATCTGTTCCACTGTCTGAATGAACTGAATGACCATTCTCTGGTGGAGGAAATCCAAAGTTACCTGAGCTCAGGAAGTCTTTCAAGAGAAGACCTCTCACCTGCACAGTGGTCAGCTCTAGCCTTTGTTTTGCTGACATCAAAAGAGGAGCTGGATGTGTTTGACTTGAAGAAATATGTCAGATCAGATGAAGCTCTTCTGAGGCTGCTGCCAGTGGTCAAGGCCTCTCAAACAGCTCTGTAAGTCACAAAGCTCTGACTACAGGAATGATAAAGAAAATAAACTGCTAACTAAACTATTATATGAACTAATCCTTAATTAAAACAGCAGCTGTCAAAATTAAGCATCAATCTATATAAAGATAAATATTGACTAAGTATGAAAATCACTGACTTTGCATAGGAGTAACTTGCATAGTTTTGACCAAATTTATATATTTGCAGAACTGTCTGATATAATATGACTTCCTTTCCAGGCTGGACAGCTGTAACCTCAGTAATGAATGCTGTGAAGCACTGGCCTCAGCTATCAGCTCAAACTCCTCCAGTCTGAGAGAGCTGGACCTGAGTGACAATGACCTGCAGGATTCAGGAGTGAAGCTGCTCTCTACTGGACTGGAGAATCCACACTGTAAACTGGAGACCCTGAGGTCAGTTCTTCAGGGCTTGACATATGCTATATGTTGATATCCCATACTTAGGTTTGCCTAACGGGTGAAAGAACAGTAGTGTATGAACTGCTATATTTATATTTATATTTATATACCCAATACAAGGTTTGACCTTACAGGCCACCATACCTTTCGACCCATACATAGACCTGCCTTGCTAGTATGAGGGGTACATGTTGACATAATGATACAAGATAGAATGTTCAAGGTACCAAAGTAACTATCCAATAATCAAGTTTCAGTATAAACATTGCTCATGTTTTTAATCATTCAGCATTAATTACTTTCCACAAATGAAGGACCCTTGCTTTCCTACATTTCATTTAACTTTTAAGGCAGCATTGCTTTATTTCCCATGTTTGGTTTTTATTATATTTTTATTAACTGATTAATGCCTAACCTTTATTTTTTTCAATGTAGTACAATGAGATAAATAAAACATTGTTTAAGAGATACTTTGCTCAGTGACAAAGTGCAAACATGGGTAAACCAGCCATACAATGACTACTGGCTTGGAGTGAAATTAGCACATCCATCTACAAATCTGAGCTTTCACTTTTTTTCTCAGAAAAGTTCAAATTAATGTCTAATTCAGACTGATGAAGGTTTTGCATAAAAGTAAATAATTAAAATAAAATCTCTGCAGTTTCTGTGTAGTTCTAAAACTCCAAAAGTGTAAAAACTTTCACCGAGACACACCAAATGGGTTTGCATCAGTTCTGACGGGAGAGTCAATCCCAGCTCCTCGTACATTGTGTGGGTGCAATGTGTGGAATTATCTGATGTGACATGATTTCCTTTCCAGGCTGAACAGGTGTAACCTCAGTGAAAAATGCTCTGAAGAGCTGGCCACAGCTATCAGCTCAAGCTCCTCCAGTCTGAGAGAGCTGGACCTGAGTGACAATGACCTACAGGATTCAGGAGTGATTCTGCTCTCTGCTGGACTGGGGAATCCACACTGTAAACTGGAGACACTGAGGTCTGTTTATCAGAGGCTTGACATATGGTATACATTGATACCTTTGTAGCTTTGCCGAATAGCTGATAGACCAGCACTGTATGACCAGTTATATTTATTGAGTAGTTTTGCAATAATTGTGAATGATATTCTATGACATAAATTAATAAAATGAGTTTCATGAAGACCAAAGAATACAGTTTTATGAAGAATTATGAATACTTTTGTCACCTGTGTCAGTGGCTGAGAGTGGATATACACCACTGCTCTGTGTATAATTGTAAAATAAGAAAGTGATGGAATACCCAGTGCAAGAATTAATCTTACAGGCTACCACACTTTCAGACCTACTGGAATATCCTCCATGCTATGTTAATTTTCTACCGATATGTAGGCCCCCTAAATATATTGGAATTATCTGATATGACACAATTCATTTTTAGGCTGAACAGGTGTAACCTCAGTAAGAAATGCTGTGAAATACTGGCCTCAGCTGTCAGCTCCTCCAGTCTGAGAGAGCTGGACCTGAGTGACAATGACCTGCAGGATTCAGGAGTGGAGCTGCTCTGTGTTGGACTGGGGAAACCACAGTGTAAACTGGAGACACTGAGGTCAGTTATTAGATTATGCTGATAAAGAATTATATTGATATCATTGATCTGTGTTGACCTTGGGGTTAAATTCTGACACATCAGTATGTTCTAGTTTTGATGATCATGATGCCCCAAACTACTTTGGTTTACACATCTAGCCGAACCAATCTTTAAACTCATTGGTCGATTGTCGCTCTGTTCCTTTTTCCTACAGTAACAGTACTGAGTACATGAGTCAACACAGCAGTTTAAACAGATATTAATGACTTAATTATGGAAGTCTTAGTTATTAATTCTAGAAATGTTTTCTGATATTTACCTGAGCAATAACACTGTAGGGAGGCTGCATTTAATATCAAACATTATTGTCGACTCACATATCTACGTATCGAAGATTTACAACCCATTTTTTTTAAAAAGAAATGCCAAATATCAAAATCTCACAACCCATGGGTCTAGCTGCTGGGTCTGCCCCAGCAGTCTGTGGTTGCCCAAGTAGGACAGGAGAGATGGACAGGCATGAAAAGAGATGTCTGACAGACTCATGGCCCTGTGTAGGATAGGAATTAAACTTTTTTTTTTTGAGTGTTTTGCTGCAGTGTTCATTAGGTAACTGGAGAACATGTCTTCCCTGACAATGCCTTCCCTTTTTGGGGCCAAGATACTGCATTGCCATGGTGGCAGTTGGAGAACAGGGCTACACTAATGGTTGCCAGTCTAGATATTTTACTTGTAAACTGTTCACAACAACAGAGACTTCACCAGAGACTGCACTTCTCATTGTCTGCTGTAGTAGCAACACTAGAAATTGTCTTTGGAGACCACAGTAATATTTATAACAAGAATAATTTCAAATTACCAGTTATCTCGTAAAAAATATATTTCCAGAAAACCAATTACACTCATAGATAACAACGTCCTTTCATGCATCGCAATCTTTCCAAAGTGCTGAACCCCAAAGTGGCCAGAAAATGTCAGAGTAATAAATTATTATTCTGAGCAAAAGGTGCTTGTCTCAGTTGGGTAATGAGGTAGTGTCACATTAAACAGTTTTGTGTCATACTACAGCTAGTATTTAGTATCAGTCAATTACAAAAAAGAAAAATACTGAATATTCAGGCATTTGTTGTCTTACTTTTAAAAAATATATATATATATATTTTAGACATGTTCATGTCATCTAAGAAATACTACTAGTTAGTCAGCTTTAAAACTATTTGGGGATTTTAATTATCTACATAACTGGACAGACTAGTGAAATACAATCCAGGATGAAATCTATCTTGCCTATGTGTCTAGAGCTGGGAGAGTGAAGAGCTTTTCTCCTTCAATCCACAGACTGTCAGGATGTCAAATCACAGAGAGAGGCTGTGGTTATCTGGCCTCAGTTCTGCATTCAAACCCCTCACACCTGAGAGAGCTGGATCTGAGCTACAATCACCCAGGAGACTCAGGAGTGAGAGCGCTCTCTGCTGGACTGGATGATCCCAACTGTAAGCTGGAAAAACTGAGGTGAATAATTAGTTTTAAAACAAAATCAAATCTAATTACAAATCTAATCCAGTCATGGTTGTTGTTTGATTGTTACCAAATGCTTTTCAATCCAGCCCAAGGGCTTTAGTTTTAATGAATGTCTTTAAACTAGAACAAAGCTCTGGGATATCTCCTTCTGTGAGGTGGACATTAACATAAACTAAAATGATAAACACCAAACTCACAGATGAAATTATCAGGTAAGATGGACAATAACATCAGATATGTCACTGTTAGAACAGTGTGTGACACTCTCCATTCGCTCATGTCACGTGGCTGCCATTTTGAATATTTTATGCGCAAAAACGAGGCTGAGGTTGTAGGAACAAGGAAGATTGTCGGAAAGTTGCAGTGAGTGAATCGAGTGATTGACAAGCCATGGCTTACTGCTGTGTGCCAGGCTGCCATTCTTACCAAAGATGCAATCCAGAGCTGTCTTTTTATCGTTTCCCAAAAGACAAGGACACCTGTCAGCAGTGGATTGTCAAAATCAGGCGTGATGTTGGACCATATTTACAAAGTAATGCAACGAGATAAGCTAGCGTTAACTTTCAGTGTTGGCTAATGTGTGGGGTCGATAGATGCCGAAGCACCATCGAGTGCAACAAAGTTAGTTATAACGTTAGCTAACGTGGAAAGTTACCTTTGCAAGTAAATTAATAAAATAAAGTGAACTATTTTACGTGTTAATACTGATAATACATCTCTCATCTCAGATTACGGACAACACAAGAGTGTGCTCCAAACACTTTACTGATGACTGTAGAGTCAGGTCGCTCACCGGTTTAAAGAAACTTAAGAGTGGGAGTGTGCCGACTGTGTTTTCATGGTGTCACCTGAAAAAAAAAAAACCTGTTAACGATAACCTTGTCACAAACACATTAAAACACAATGTTATGTTACATAAAACATAGGCCTACATCATATTTCGTGTCTTCACTTTAGTGAGAAGTATATATTAGGCTACGACAGAAGTTAGCTCTTCACGCTATCAGTATTTTGATGTTTGCTAAGGTAGCGCACCGATTGTTTACTTACCTTCTATATCAGTGATGTAGCCCTCTATCCAGTTGCTGTAACCTTTCAGTAATACTGATCTTGGGATACGATCACCTTCTTCAGCCCACTTCTCAACATCAGTCATTGTGAATGATGGTAGAGACTCGTTGTCCAAGCCATCTTTACGTTGTTTACACTGAAACTGTACGGTTGCATTGCACTCCATGCAATGTAACAGAACGTGACGTCACAGCTAACGCCTCTGCCTCATTCTCGCTGCAGCGTGACATGAGCGAATTACATAAACTTCATTTATTAGACGCCTTTATTCAAAATGGCCAACATAGGGTACAATTTTATCCATTTATACAACTGGATCTTTACTGAGGCAACTGCAAGTTAAGCTGAGAACTGAACCAACAACCTCTTGGTTACAAGACCTGCTCCCTTACTGAAATGCCACACCGCTGCCACACACTACCGTGTTCCTTCTGAGTTTCCACACTGCACTTCGTAGATAGGCTGTGTGTCACTCAATCACTGTCTGTTCCTCTGGTTTTCCTGCAGTGTGGAGCATGGTGGTGAGTGCAGGATCAAACCAGGTCCGAGGAAATGTAAGTTTACTTGAATTCAATAATCATCAGTAAAAACTACTGTTAAGGAGAAGAGTGAAATTTAATACCATTCTGCAGTTCAGAAGGTTTTTACCCAACTTCCTCCTTGTCTGTAGATGCCTGTCAGCTGACACTGGACCCCAACACAGCCCACAGAAAGCTGGCACTCTCTAACAGGTGCAGGAAGCTGACACGAACAGGAAACGAGCGGCCTTATCCTTACCGGCAAGAGAGATTTGATCACTGGCCCCAAGTGCTGTGCAGAGAGGGTCTGTCTGGGCGCTGCTACTGGGAGGTTGAGTGGAGTGGGGCTTCAGTTCGTATAGGAGTGGCATGTAAAGGAGTCAGCAGGAAAGGATGGAAGAATAGCATGCTTGGGTGCAGTGAGAAGTCCTGGTGTTTGTACTCTACCCGCGACAGTTATGCTTTCTGGCACAACAAGAAGACAACTACCACACTTTTCTTCACCTCCCCCGCCCACAGAGTAGGAGTGTATCTGGACTGGGCGGCCGGCACTCTGTCCTTCTACAGCGTCTCCTCTGACACACTGACCCTCCTGCACACATTCCACACAAAATTCACTGAGCCCCTCTATCCTGGGTTTAATGTTGGGTTTGACTCCTCAGTGTTACTGCGCCAGCTGGAATAGACTCCTGTGTCCTGGAGGAATACCTGCCTCCCCAGTGTCCCTGATCCAGCTGGAATAGATTCCTGTGTCCTGGAGGAACACCTGCATGCTTTGGGACGTCACACCCCTGCTTAAGCTCAGCTGTGTGAGGAAATACAGATGAATGGAAAAAATGGCATCTGGGCACCTACTAGCAGCTAACCAGCTTGCTAGCTAAATGTTTGGACATTTTTTTCAAATCTTCAAATCTGAATATCCACCTGCATTATATTAAGTAATCTTAACCTGTCTTGTGTGTGTTCACCCATGTCTAGCTAATGAGCTAGTAATGACAACAAATGTCTGTCCAGCACATTTTCAGTGTTTTCTTTTAAAATGTCTATATGCAGGAGACTCAATTATTTGTATGGCATATGACAATATTGTATAAACACTCATCTTTCTGCCAAATGTGCCCTGGCTACATTCAGAATTAGGTAATCAACCATACCTGAAGCTAGAGGTCTTTACATGATCTGCGCCCAAACGGGTTTTGGGACTGAATGTTTCAATGGGTTGATTGAATCAAGGTTGAATCTGAAAAGCACAATGTGACAAGCACATACACCATATGGACAAAAGTATTTGGCCACACGTGATTTTCAGGGTTTGGGCTAGGCCCCTTATCTCCAGTGAAGGACAATCTTAATGCTTCAGCATACCAAGACATTTTGGACAATGCTATGCTTCCAGCTTTGTGGCAACAGTTTGGGGAGGCCCTTTTCTATTCCAACATGACTGTGCCCCAGTGCACAAAGCAAGGACTATAAAGACATGGTTTGTTGAGTTCGGTGTGGAAGAACGTGACTGGCCCGCACAGAGCCCTGATCTCAACCCCATTGAGCACCTTTGGGATGAACTGGAATGGAGATTGCGAGCCAGGCCTTCTCGTCCAACATCAGTGCCTGACCTCATAAATGCTCTACAGAATGAATGGGCACAAATTCCCACAGAAACACTCCAAAATCTTGTGGAAAGCCTTCCAAGAGAATGGAAGCTGTTATAGCTGCAAAAGGGGGACCAACTCAATATTAAAGCATATGTATTTCAATACTATGTCATTACAATGTAATGGTCAGGCGTCCGAATACTTTTGTCCATATCGTGTATGTACCCTGCAGTCTAAAAAAACTGATAAAAAAATGAAAATAGCATGTCAATATGATACAGAAAAAGACAGAACAAGAAAACTGACTTGATTTTTACATCCATCCTTGATGGAGATTAAAGAAGTTGGCACAACTGAATTGATTCAGTCTGTGAACCTTGGCTTTGGCCAAGACAATGACATCATTTCATTCATCTTATTATGATATAATGTCTTATTCTAGGTTTCCTATTAAATTATTTCAACTTATTTTTCTGACATAATTCCACTTTCTGTAGGATGATTTTCTGTCGTTATTTTTAATCATGTGTTTTTGTACTTATTTAAATAAATAGCTGTCTGCACCCTTTGGATTACCTGAAAAATTATTTGGCCAGATTTGACCAACTCAGAATTAGATTTCAAAACATATAGTTCATAGTTTAAATAAATTAGGAAAATATTACTGATTTTAACCATACAGTTCTGAGTTTGAGTACATTTTTATGGTGTTATTGATTTTAAGTTACTTTACGGTTAGCGGGATGTGTGGGTCTGCTTCTTGACACACAACTTGTTGAATCTTGGTTTTTCTTCATCTGAGCTCTTAAGCGCACAACTTAAAAGGCATTTTTTTTGTTTGCTCTTCAGGTAAAGTGGATTGGAAGGTACCATTTCATAAAAGTAGGTCGAAAAGAAGCGCACCAATTTTTCTCATGCTATGAGAGACAGTCCAGGGTAGTCTTTTTGAATGGATTTCCAGAACTGTCAGAAGGAGAAGCTTCCCCTTCAGGGTATTTTTTTTAAAACTGTGCCACCAGCAACATCAGTCAGACTCTCTTTTAGGCTTACAGTAACATTAGCTGTCTTGAAGTCATCTGAAAATAAACTTCGGGCCCAGACAAATTCTTGGCATTCTCTCATCCCTCTCTTTCTCTCTCTCCTGAATGTACAGTGATTGTTTGGTGACAGTGGTGTATTATCACTAGAGCCCGACCGATATAAGATTTTTAAGACCGATACCGATTTTGATTTTTGAGGATTTAAAAATCCGATAATGATATATTGGCCGATATTCTCTCTTTTTTTTTTTCTTTTGTACAGAAACACTTAACATAAACAAAGATTTTCCCTAACATTTGTTATGTGTAGTTATTTGATGAGTCCTCACCAAGATAACATGACATAATGCATTTTAGAAATGCATTTTTATTGTCATAAATAGTACTTTGAACAAAAGTACAACAAAATATATTGAAGTTTGGATAAATAAGAGTCAAATGTATAAAAATACAAAAAAAGTTTAAAAAATATCATGCCATCTTAAATGTGTAAACTGATACAGTGACCTAGAGTAAACGCTATTGTTGAATGCATGTAATACTACATGACTGTCTGCAAGGAGGACTTGCAACTTTGGGATTTCACACTACACGTTTGAAAGAGAAGCTAGATAACTTTGTTTGGCTACCAAGTCACGTTAGAGACTTGTTCAGCTCACGTTTATTTACGTGTCCCCTCTGGTTTAACCCTTTGGCACGTAACTTATTTTTTATGCTATGTAGCGCATGGTTCGTTATGTTTTCATTAGCGTTTTTAAGCTTCTCATAGTTTTCAGTTAGCATTTGCATTTTTAGAGATAAATTGCTGTTTCCTCGAAGCTAAAATTAGCTAGAATTTCTCCAATCTAGTGTTCTAACCGCTTTTAGCATACACAAAACCAGGCATGGCTGACAGGAACGTTGTCAGGCTTATTTAGGCTAAAAGGAGACGTGATGGGGATATTTATTATTATTTAAGTAAAGTACTTCACGTGACAATTATCAATTTACCATGAACACAGATCATCTCCGTCGTGGGCTACTCTGCTCGACTCTGCTTGGGTCAGCCGATTGTTGTGATTTGCGGTGGAAGGGACCACTACTACTTTAGGCACAATGAAGAATAAATTTCCACACTTGCTCCCCCCTCCCCCCTGGACTGGTCAGCTGGTACTTTGTCCTTCTACAGCATCTCCTTTGATACACTGACCCTCCTGCATATATTCAACGCCACATTCACTGAGCCGCTCTATCCGGGGTTTTGGGTAGGGCTTGCTGTTGTACCCAGGCAAGGTACAGAATCCGCAATTTCGCAAATTTATAAAGTATCCAGCTGTATAAATGGATGAAACTGTAACCTACGCAAGACACTTTGGATAACAGCATCTGCTAAATAACAACAATGTAATGCAAATGCATATTCCCTATATTTCCACTTACATTTTTTTGTAAATATGGTGTTTGTTAATGTTATTTTTGTTTATAAAACATGTTGTCTATTCAGTGAGTTGTCTATTCACTCTACAAATTTTTTGTCTTCTCCCTTAAGATACAATTTCTCACTTAAAAAAAATGGTAATTCATAATAGACTATTTACGTTCATAAGAAAAATATTAACTACATTAATTGGTGCCAAATTTTAGTGTAGCTATATCCACTACATTAATTGGTGCCTTGTGTGAGGCCAACTATATCCACTTCATGATTGTGTCTTTGCTTCCCTGACAAAACAGAGGGCTGGAAGGAAAAGTGAGAGTGAAAGCTGTTTTCTTCAATGGACTTTCTTGCTATGTCCTTGACAGCTTTTTCTGGAAAGTACCCTGCCCTGCCCTGTGCAATGTGTCATGTTGAAAGTGAAAGTGAGATAATGGATAGCTATATAAGAGAGGATAAAAGGCACAGCAGAAAAATGCACACAAGCAGTATTGTTTTCTCCATGCAAGGTTTCATTGTTTCAGAATAAATCAGGATAAAATCCACTGACTGCAGCACAGTGACATTTTTTAGAACACATCCGTTGTATTTACTGCTACAATATCTTTAGCTAATTGAAAATAGCTTTTATCACAACAAATGTCCTTGATGAAGAATCTTCAGTAAAATTTTAAGATATGAAGTGAAGCAACCCACTAAGTACCTGTGCACAGGTGATTACAGTCTGTGCAATCTGTGTAATAACAAGGAAAGCCAGACCAGGTATACCTGTGAACAGGAGAATACAGTCTTTGTAACATGAAGTTACACCCATGCTCATCTGTTCTGTCTGTTGAAACAGTCTAATTTCAGTTCAGACAGCATTCCAGAGATTATTAGTTTCCAGCTCAGTACATTCACATTTCTCCCAACTGTCTCATCTCTTGATAATTGTGAACATTATTAAGTACAGTGACAGTGTAGCACAGTGAAGAAGGAGCAGCAATTGTAACAGACAGGTTGCTGGTTCAATTCCTTGCTGGGACACTGCTGTACTTACACAATTGCCTCAGTAAATGTCCAGCTGTATAAAGGGTTACATGTGAAAACTTTACCCTATGTAAGCTGCTCTGGATGAGTGTCTGCTAAATGACAATAATGTAACTTAGTTACTGTTTTCTTCCACTGGACATGCTCAAGACTAAATAGGCAAAATCTATGACCGCAGTAGAGTAGATCTTAAAACGACCTCAGTCAATGTAATATCAGCGCGCCTATTGCAGTGGTTGCAGCAAAGTAGCAAACATAGCTAGACGCATAATATACAAAGCGGGCTGTAATGATTTTAATACCCTGCTCTCCAAAGTGCTCCTAAGTCTCCCAAGTGTTGGTTAATCCTAATAGGAATGCAAATTAAAAGGTTAATAAAGATAGCATCATGATAATACACCCATCTCTCAGCACCAACTGTCAAAGCACCTGTCAAAAGCTAGCGCAGGCTACTGAAGGGGGAGAGGACATGGGAACAAGTTTTGCATTATTAACAACATTACAGGGGGGCACAAAAAATTATACTTTCCACATAGGAATTATACATGGATTTGTTCAGGACTAACAATTGTATTATCAAAACATGAATCTGTTAAATTCATACAGTAGGCTGATCCATATAAAATATATGTAGTGGAATATATTTATATATATATATATATAAATAGTATATAAATATATAAATATAAATAATAGTATATAAATATATAATATAAATAATGGAAAAGGTGTGGGAAGATGCCTGTAACAAAGGGCGAGAGCAGTCACCCCACCCAGCCTTGAACCCGGGTCTACAGGGTACCAACCATGCAACTTTGACCGCAACGCCAAAGAGCCAGGCTTGTTGGTATGGCAGTCAGAGCACATACTTAACCATGGTGACAGCACTCCGTCACACTGCCCTCCCCTTCGGGAAGCACGCCCATGCGCTTGACACACCATGGCGTCCCTCACGCATTCTTTTGCCATACTTCTCCCATCCCAGGGTGCCCCACTCACCAGTGCTTCACCCATCTCTGGGGTCCCTCACACCGTGCTTCACCCATCTCTAGGGTCCTTCACACCGGGGTCAACCTAACCTGGGGGTCCCTCATACAGCTCACACACCGGGCACGCCTCCGATGGCCTCGCAGCCAGCCAGCCATCCCACCTCACACCATGTGTGACGGGACGGCGAGCGGCAAACAGGTGACGACAACAGAGATTGGGGTGAACGAAGACAAGACGTTTAATTGTGCTACACAATAAACAAAAGCTAAACTATTTACAATAATAAACAAACAACACCAGGCAATTTTTCCCAGGTGCCTCCTTCCTTCATAAGCTCACAGAGTTTATACTCTCCTACAGCCTTCTTCCCCAAATTACAGAACTTGGGTGCTTAAATAGCCTGAGCCCCGCCCTGGACTAACCCATTACCTGGGTCAAAATATTAAAATCAATTTACAGAAATAAAATGACAAAGTTATAACAACAATTCATCCCACAATGAAATACACACATACCATTGACAAACCCACATGTTTTGTTCCAATTAAACAGATTGCTGCATAAAATTTACATTGGCAGCACATTCTCCCCCTTCCACGTTTCAACACATGGGAACGACGCTACCCATAAGACTATATAATTCCGCTGCTCCGTGTACGCACTCCTTTTGCCTGTTCCCGGTAGCAGCTCTAACCCACAGGTGAGTCATTTCAAACTTAATTGCATTTATCCCATTCGTTCCAGTGACAATTATAATTGCTGTCTGTCAAATTAGCAAACCCGATCGCCTGTTTCGTGTGCACCCGAAACAACGCTTGTGTTCGCTACCTTAAAGTTAACAAATCCAAACACCAAACAACAATCCAAACATATATGGCTGTAGCCATCCTGTTTATAATGGTAAGTCTTTCCTCTTGCAGGACCGAGCACATCTCACTAGCTGCAGAAATAAACTGAAGCCATTTAAACCGAGTCCGTGTATATTTAAACATTGCACAAAACACATGTATTGCCGCAGCCCCCCGCTTCCTCATAGCGAGGCGGATGCGCCCGTTTGTGCGGAGAATTCTTTCTCCGTCACAATGCCTATGGACTTGATGGAGTAAGGTTTTGAGTTCCAGCTTGTCCTGTTGTGTACTGTCCTTACTTCCTGTGTACCTTTGTTGTCATGAAATGATAAATATTATGCAGTTACATATAAATACCCCAAAGCCTATATGATGTACACACGACTACCCTTTTGTTATAGAGCTAGTGTAGCCCTCAGCAGAAACACTTCATTTGAAGTTCATTTTCATACACTGACATAACACTGCCCTAAGTATAACTTACGTTGTGACATGGCCTTTCATTACACTTTATGTAAGCTGACATACGCTAACGTTATCCAAGATATTTATCATAAAGCCAGATGCACAAAAACTTGGTAATATGATATCACAAACTTTATGAGATCACACTACACAGTGAAGAAACATTGTTTTATTTTGGAGATATCATGAACTACCTGCCAATGCTGTCTTTCTCTTTTATGAATATAGATAACTGATAACCAGCTGCACACTTCCCCAGGCTTCTGAAACCATGTCTGACAATACAGGTATGTATAAACATAAAACTCATAGTTAAGGGTCACATTAAAGGAGTTCAAAATGATTAAAAATAAAAACAATCAAATCAGAAGTTTTGCATCCAAAAATCTTCTTTTCTTTTTTTAGATATCTCAATCCATGATGTGGTAGATATATTTTGAGCGAAATGGGGGTTTGGTAGGTCAAATACCTGTTGGCTCAACATCAGTAATTCCACTTAATAACTGTTAACAGCAAAATGAATCAAGAAGGCTAAAAGTGAACTCAGGATTAGCCTTGGACCTATTTTAGTAACTTATTTACTTTAACTGTGCTGGTCTTTAAATAAAACACAGGGAAGGGAAATTTTGTTTAATTCCTTTCTCAAGTGATTCATAATAAGTTCTCTGTTTCAAAACATGAACTGATATTAGTTGACTAATTATTTGATTGTGATTTTTGTGCTTCTAAAATGTAAAATCTGGGTATAAGAACTGCGCAACTTTTCCACTTATGAGCATTTAAGGCAAGAATGTTTATATTTGTGTTTTTCTCAGCGGCGGCCCCTTTGAACAGCGAGATGGAGCTTTCAGTCCCCATGTCCGACTTGCTGCCCGCTGCTAAGAAGGCAGCCCTGCTGTTCCATATGTCTTACCTGTGTATGGCCAACTTCCCAGCGCTGGAGAGGGAACTGCGGGCCAAGGCTACCGATGCACAGCTGCTGTTTGGGTCTTCTGCGTCTCTGCTTCTTCAGGTATTTTAATGCCCCCCGTCTTTCATTGTACACCCCTGCAGGTATGCTAATTGATTTGTGTATTTCTCTTTGTTTATTAGCTGTTATCTTGGTCAGATCTGATATTACTAACTTATTCATATTGTTTTGTCCCTGTTCAGAGTTTTAATTCAGATATTTATAGAGCTGTATATTTACTGACGCCATACCTTTCACAAGGATATGACAAGAGTTCATGCCACGCTCTCACCCAGGAACCATCTGGACAGTTGCCTCATTCCTCAATGACTACTTCACACTGCTACCTGTTAGCATATCGTAGTACTACAGCAAGAGCCAGGGGCAGATTTAGTCATTTTGGGGCCTAAGGCAAACACAGACATGAGGCCCTCCACATCCCTTGTTCTCCCCCTTTTTTCAATCCTTATTCATCTAAGAAGGACCTACTTGTAACTTCTTCTCTGCTGGGTCATCAAGTGTAACACATTGCTTAGTAGGGTGACTGCTACTCACTAGTTGTTGATTATAACCTGTATCAACATCTTTGTCTGTTCCGTTACCATCTCCAGTCGAAGTCGAAGGATCCTGTAAGGTTGTCTTGCATGGAGCAGCAGCATCACTTGAGTAACCTCGGTTGGCACTGCCGGCAGCAACGGGTAGCTCCTCTTCTCTACTAGTATTAGCAATGCTAACATTAGTGCTAGCGCAAGCAGCAGCTTCTTACTGCTCTTTAGTAACGGTAGTGTCGTCAGTAGCCGCCGTGAAAAATGGTGTTACCTTTGGTCAGTAGGACATTCTAACACGCTTAACGTAGCTTAATGTTCCAAAACTGCCCTCAATGATCACCAAATTTCTCTTGGACATCTCTTGTCAGAAACACTTCCTCCTGTCAAAAAATCAAAACCGAAATCCTAGGAGCATGGTCGTCATCTCACGTTAAGCATTTTCCTCTTCATTGACACCCATTATAAGGAAAAAGCTGAACGTGGCTTAATGTCCCAGGAGCGATCAAGGATCACCAAATTTGTCTGACATCTCACATGTCATAAACACTATCTTCTATCAAAAAAGCAAAACTGAAATCCAATGAAAGCTTTAACTATCTTGCCTTAAGCAGTTTCTTGTCCACTGACCCCCATTGTAAGGAAAAAGCTTAACATTACATTTTGGACCAAAACAGCGACGTAGCAGGATGTCTCTGATCATGAACACGTCCAAGAACCAATACGACGACCCCCTGGGTTTAGGGCGGTGCGATATGACAATATATATCGGGTGACGATAGAAAAACGTCTATCGTTTCATATTATAATCTATCGTTTATTTCGTTGTGTCGCAAATCACACACTTTACGGCAATATTTTTCGTCTTTTGGACGCTTTGCGTTCTTCCACACGGCACGGATGCAGGCAGGAAATTTGCATGAAGGCAACACAAACAAACATGGAGGAGACTGAACGTGACACAGAACTATAGTTGAAAAGTGTTTTCCGTTTACCTTTTTATATTTTATATATTAATATTTTATATTGTTACATGCTTAACCCTCTTGCACATAACTTATTTTTATGCTATGTACTTTACACGGTTGGTTATGCTTTCATTGGCGTTATTAAGCTTCTCATAGTTTTCAGTTAGCATTTGCTGTATTTTTTAAACGTTAAATCGCTGTTTCCTCAAAGCTAAAATTAGCTAGAATTTTTCCAATCTAGTGTTTTAGTCGCACCGGTTTTAGCATACGCGCTAAACGGCTAATCACACCGGTGTGACAGTACGCACGAAAGGGTTAATTGAAAATTTGCACAAAGGTTCTAAATAAAAGGAGAAAAATAATCAAATATGAGTAAAAACATTTTATTTGTCGAGTATATAATTCAAATTGTAATAAGAAATAGGCCTTTCCATGTGGTCATTTTGTATAAACTCTGAATTTACAGAAAATGTGCTATATCGTGATATGTATGTTGTTGTGGTATTTAATTACCTATATCGGGACATGAGATTTTGGTCATATCGCACAGCCCTACATGGGTTTAATATACACACTGACGTTTTCATTGAAGTTTTCCCCATAGGAACCCATTACGTGGGAAAGGTAACAGTGGACTGTAGGTATGCTGGTGCAGGTACAGTGTTGCTCGCCGCAGGGTGTCGGTAAGAACACTCAAACAAGAGCAGTATCAAACTGCCTTTCCTTTAATACGCTGCACAGCACACACAAGGCATTGCATTTCGGCTGTACATGCTACTTCTGGAGGCAGTTGAAGGCTGGGGTACAGGTGAGGGAGTACATGTGTAGGTGTGTGTGTGTGTGTGTGTGTGTGTGTGTGGTCTACAAAGGAAACCAAATTATCCATTAATTAAGTGAAGTGAATGGCCATTATTATCTATCACAAACAGGCATTTGAACAACAATAATAATTTGGCACAGTAAACACCGACTTCTCGGTTCAATATAGCTGAAAGGAATTAAATGCTGCGTGATGCACTAGCTAGCTATAATGCGAGTAGAGGCTTCCTTGTGGTAGCAGTTCCAATTAATCAACAATCATCTTAACAAACGGAGAAACTTCATACACTGGAGAAAATACTGGAGTGCAACCGCACCGTATGCACAGTAGCGATTAATAATTACAATGAACTGTATCAGAATGCGCTAGCCGCTATTCGCTAGGAGATGTAATTACAAAACACGGAAAATGTTTATTAAATGCGCATTTTAAAGTCGCTCACTTGTCCGCATTCAACGCACACGATTTTTCTTAAGAGAGTTAGCAGCTGGGGGATTTCTTCCACAATGATTAGGGAAGTTTCTAGCCGTTTATGACTAGCGCTGTAAACATTCGGCTTCCCTTCTCCTTCTCTGACCAACTCGCCCCGTAATCCTTTGCGGTACTATTGGAATAAGTGACGTCAGATACAATCCTAACTCCGCTTTTGGGGGAGTTGAGGCACTCATGAATTAGGCATTCTGATGCCATTTTCGCGTATGGATTTTAAGAAACTTAAGCATAAGTTTATGAGGCGTTTATGAAGGAAGTTTATTAGGCCCTTGCTAGCTTGGGGCCTAAGGCAATTGCTGACTTTTGCCTAATGGTAAAGTCCACCTCTGGTAAGAGCTGTCAGCAGATCATACAGCTGATTAAACCTTTACCTGTACCTTTACACAGCCAGGTAAGGTAGCTATTTGTACTTGTATATACATGAACTGTTGTTGTATGAACTCCCATTCTGAGCTGTCACTGGATAACAGACTTCAATATTTCTGGAAACTGCTCTGAACATTCTCATTCAGAACATTAATATGTGCACTGCCATTTACATTTGCTGTGCATCATATCTGGAAGGGTCCATTAGTATTTCACATTCTAACAATTCATTCTTTTATTCTCCACTCTCAAAGTGTGCCAGCACCAGTGAAAACATGATCAACACACTGATTCCAATGCTCAGAGCTGCAGTTGAGAAGGACAGGCCCCTGCTAGCTGTGAAGTACTTGGAAAAAGCAAAGAGATGGATTGAGGCTCTCACCAATGATGTTTTGAAAACTGTGGAAAGGTATGCCCCTTTTATTGCCGTGGTTATACATTGTCCTCAAGAGTCAAGAGAGATTTTGTCAGCCCATGCATATACAAGGATACAGTAGGGTTGAAATAATGTTTCCCTGGGACCCATGGTGCTAGGGGCGGCAGTGTAGCGTAGTGGTTAAGGAGCAGGACTCGTAACCGAAAGGTTGCTGGTTTGATCCCCGCTGGGACACTGCTGCTGTACCCTTGGGCAAGGTACTTAGATATTACCTAAGTAAATATCCGGCTGTACAAATGGATAACATTGTAAAGAGCTGTGACCTATGTAAGTCGCTTTGGATAAAAGCATCTGCCAAATGAATAAATGTAAATGTGCTACAATCAGACAGTGAAGGACAAAGACAACGTAAGGTGCACAGAATAAAATCAATAAATAACAAGACAGTGGGTACAATAAATACTAGATGACAATAAAAGTCAAAATGACAAAACAATAACTGGGTAAAGTGGCAGACAGAAATGTGCAACTAAACAACTGTAAACAAAGTTACACTTAACTTGCGGTCAGCAATATTGCAATTCCCGAACCAGACGGTGATGCAGCTGCAGAGGATGCTCTCTATGGTCCCTTGGTAGAAGGTGGTGAGGATGGGAGGAGGGAGACTGGCTTTCTTCAGCCTCTGCAGGAAGTGGAGACGTTGCTGGGCCTTTTTGGTTATGGTGGTGGTGTTGAGTGTCCAGGTGAGGTCCTTTGCTATGTGCACTCCCAGGAACTTGACACTGCTGACTGTCTCCACGGCAGAGCCATTGATGTTCAGAGGATTGTGAGTAGCAGGGCTCTTCCTGAAGTCAACAATCATCTCTTTAGTTTTTTCAACGTTAAGAGACAGATTGTTGTCTCGACACCAGTCCACCAGCTGACTGACCTCTGCTCTGTATGCGGACTCATCGTTGTTGCTGATGAGCCCCACCACTGTCATGTCATCTGCAAACTTGAACATGTGGTTTGAGCTGTGCTGGGCAGCACAGGCATGTGTCAGCAGGGTGAACAACAGTGGGCTCAGCAAACAGCCCACAGTACTCAGTGTGATGTCCGTGGAGGTACTCTTCCCTATACTGACAGACTGAGGCCTGTCAGTCAGGAAGTCCAGGATCCAGTTACAGATGGAGGTGTTCATGCCCAGTAAGCTCAACTTCCCTACCAGCCTCTGCAGAATGATTGTATTGAATGCTGAGCTGAAGTCTATGAACAGTATTCTGTCATGAATGTCCTTTCTGTCCAGGTGGGAGAGGGTGAGGTGGAGGGCTGTAGTGACGGCATCCTCAGTTGTCCGGTTGGAGCAGTAGGCAAACGGCAATGGGTCCAGATGGTCCGGGAGATGGGCCTTCATGTGCCTCAGTACCAGCCTCTCGAAGCACTTTGTCACAATGGGTGTGAGTGCTACAGGCCGGTAGTCATTGAGGCAGGGCACGGCTGACTTTGTAGGCACTGGTATAATCCTGGTTGTTTTGAGGCAAGCAGGTACTGTCGCTGTGCTCAGGGAGATGTTGAAGATGTCCATGAGAGTGCCTGCCAGCTGCTCAGCGCATTCTCTTAGCACCGCACCAGGTATGTTGTCTGGTCCAGCAGCTTTACATGGGTTGACTCTGCGTAGAGTATTCCTTACGTCAGCTGTGGACAGGCAGAGAACCTGGTCGTTGGGAGGAGGGGTTGTCCTTCCTTGTTCTGTGCCTCAAAACGTGCGTAGAAGTCATTCAGCGTATCCTGCAGGGAGGCATCTCTGCTGAGGTGTTGGTTTGTAGTAAGTGATGGTTTGTATTCCCTGCCACATGTGCCGTGTGTCCTTGGAGTCCATGAAGTTGCTGTGGATTTTCTCTGCATAGGTGCACTTTGTCGCTCTGATGGCCCAGGACAGATTGGCTCTGGCCGTGCTGAGAGCCTCCCTGTCTCCAGATTTAAAGGCAGCATCCCCTGGCTTTCACTAGAGTGCACACCTCCACAGAGAACCAGGGTTTATGGTTTGCTCGGGTGGTGACAGCCCTGGAGACAGTAACATCCTCAATGCACTTCAGAATCAGAATCAGAATAGACTTTATTGTCATTGCACGGTGGGGTACAACAAAATTGTGGGTGGTCTGCAACAACAGTGCACTGTGGAACATTTATATAAACACTATACAAATAAGGCACACAACATTAAGTATAAGATACAAGGTCTTGCTAATGTATCCAGTTACTGTGGCTGTGTACTCCTCCAGGTCCACTGAGCTGCCATAGGTGGCAGCTTCTCTAAAAATGTCCCAGATCGTGCTGTCAAAACAGTCCTGGAGTGCTGATGTAGCTCCCTGAGGCCAGGTTCTCACCTCCTTCAGGGCAGTAGGCTGGAGTCAGTAGAATGGAGATATGGTTTGAGTTTCTGAGGTGGGGGCGGGGTGCAGCCTTGTATGCCCTGTGAATATTCATGTAAACATGGTCCAACGTGGTTTCCCTCCGCGTGGCAAAGTCTATGTGTCTAAAGTGTACAGTCCCCGGCAACGATGAATAAGCCGTCAGGGTGAGCCGTCTGTAGCTTGCCGATTCTCCCGTAGACTTCACCCAGGGTTCCACTGGTATTAGGATCGAGGCTAGCGCTGGGGGGATGTAAACGGCAATGGTGATCACTGTTGTGGACTCTCTCGGGAGGTAGAAGGGCCTACATCTGACTGCCAGGACCTCCATGAGTGCTGAGCGGTGCGCAGAGACAGTCGCTGCATTCGCACACCATTCCTTGTTGATGTAAACACACAGGCCACCACCGGTCTTACTGGACAAAGCAGCAATCCTCAAGAAGTGCATCTAGCACTAATGCTTTGCTGTGTGAAGTAGTCTTCAGTCATAAAAGACCATGAATGAGATTCTCCCAGGCTGAGCTGTTTCTCTTCTCTGGTTCTGTGATGTTACTCTAGTTACTCAGGTCTGAACAGAAATGTTGGGAGCGCTGCCAGTGATGTCATTGCGACAAAGACCAAAACAGAGAAGAAAATAGAAACTCAATCCAAGGAAGCTGAGGAAATGCAGAAAAAGGTGGATGAGTACAGCAAAAGGCTGAATGATGTCAAAGCAGAGCTTTCGAAGATGGAGGACGAAATCAGGGCAGAAAATTCTAGATTGCAGAGACTGATCAACAGCGTTGCTGAGAGGAACCGGAAGTTTGCCATCGGAGCTGCATTGGTACCCATTATTGGTCTCATCGTTCTTGTAGCACAGAAAGCAGTCAATGATCCTGTTGACACCGCTGCCCTTGAATCTTGTAAGAACAAGCTGGAGCAACTGAACAAAGATAAGGGTCTTCTTACTCAGAAGGAATGGAAGCTGGACACAGAGCTGATGGACATACAGATGTCACTGGCCAGGGCAAATATCGAATCAGGTATGAATATAAATGATTTCAGTCGATTACCTACTGTCTCAAGATAGCACATGTTATACCCTTATGAGAAAGGCAGAGAGATATGGGAAACTATACAGTGTATTGAAAAAAAGCATGACGCATTTGCTACAGTCGCCACAAAACGACAGTAAAATGCCAAAAGGTGTCCTAAATCCAATGTAACGATCCATTAAATATATTTGTTGAAGCCAGTGTTTATATCCATCAATTAAAAATGTTTCAAAATGGATTAAATGAAACAATTAATTTAGCCAAAATACATTTTTCTCACTATACATTTCCTGAAATAAGAACCAGCACTACTTGTGTATCTTTCATAGGTTTGATCCCTAACCCTTCTGAACTGGCTGAAGTCCAGAGTTGTCTGACCAAAATTCAGAAAATCCTGCTTAGCCTGAAAGAATTCTGGGACGGAGTACACGTGATGCTGGATTCCCTCAGTAAGAAAACCTTTGCTGGAGAGGATATGATTGAATATCTGGAAATTTTCAAGAGTGAGTTTTTGGCCTCCCTGGAAATGGCTCAAAAGGTAATTGAACACACAGTGAACATGCAATGCCTCTGCTGGAGCGATGAGGCAATTTCTAACGTTCACATGCATTATTATTTCTGTTTCCATTTTCTGGCATGGAACTGCAAGCATTTACATTCATTTTTGCACTGAGATGAGAAGTGGTCATTACATATACTGATATAGATTAGAAAGAAAGAACTCTATCAATAAATGGAAACATGAAAGCACCATCTTTGCTGACATCATTTTCATTTGGACTAAGGTTTATTTCATCACATGTCTTGGCCTCTGTTTACAAACCTCTGCTTTCAGAGTATTTAAACAGCATTTTCAATAATTAAAATTTATGTATGCTTTTACGATTAGAAGCATTTTACTCTGCATTTGTTTGCAACTCACGTATCTTTTTATTTTGACCCACAGTACTGGAGGAGCTTTGGTTCCATTTGCCTGAAAGTAAAAGGCACATTTAGTGTTGAGTCCAGAGACTCCTACAGATTCCTGGAGGTCAACCCTTCTTCTCTGTCAAAGGAAGAGTGGCGGAAGCAGTACAGCTCTGTGCAACAGCAGCTGAAAGAGGTCTATGGATCTGGACCTGCAGCCATTGAAGAAAACTCAGAGGTTCCAGTCATTGAGGAGGCCGAATAATCAGAAAACGCCTGCAATATTAACATAGTGATGCAACCAGAAAGCGCAATCCTTCTGTCAAGGTGTGAGGGCCAGACACCCTGCTTTTTTTGTTGTTTTGCTGGGATTGTTTGGTTGACTGGGAGATTTCTCTGCTTCTTCAAAGGCCAGAGGTGTGACTTACATGAATTTTGAATTTTTAGGGGAGATACTGTGAGCTGCTTTGAGAGCTTGCTGCAATGTGTGAGTGTTTTACTAGTCAAGTTGCTTTAGAATCAATATAAGAGGCAGATTAATTCCTGATTTAGAGGTTGCTTTGGGCTGTTTCCTCATCTGCCAAAAAGCAGTCTAATAATGATGTGATTTCTTTGGTTCTTTACCTCTTTTCATCACGGTGTCTGTCACACTGATTTATAATTGAAATAATAAATTGCTTCTAAAATAAGCATTAAAGCTCTTTGGTTGTGATTGTACTTATTGTTGTGAATTTTTAGATATAAAAAATCAATGTGGAGTCAATATAAAATAGCAAAGTGTCATGAACACCTCTGTATCACTGTCTTTCAGACATGAGACACACACTAGGTCATACATTGATACCATGAAAATGGATGATATTGCCTTATAATACTTTTCCAGGAGTTTCTTGATCTCCGGGAGACAATTTTCCATTTTTGTCTCAACTGGCCCTGGGATTTGCCTTTTGTGTGACCCCCTTTGAAAAGTGCACTTTGCTCCATGTTCAGCGTATTGTGGCTGATTTCTGTATGAAGTACATGCAATGAAAAAGTGTTATACGCAAACATACTGAACTGTCATTGTGTAGCATGGTCCTTAGCGCTCAGAAAGGCAATGGAATGTGTGTATTTACCTGTGAAGGTGGCTCCGTGGACACTGAGTGATAGACGTCACACATGCACACATTTTAGTTGTTTTGGTGCGTACCACTGACATCACATCAGCTAGAGACAGCGTTCCTTTCAGTTAAAATGGAAAACCTCTGACAGGAATAGGAGACGAACATTGATGGTGGCAAACTTGAACCCAAGGGAGAGGTGATGTAGGTGTCTGTTGAATTGGTGCAGTTTGAGTTTTGATTCTGAGTGTCAAAATAGCTGTTTTGTCAGTCAGCATTTGGGGTGTGATCTGCCCTGCATGTTGTAGTTTGAACTCTGGCAGACAGTGTTTATTTGAGCCTACAGCGACAGGAAGCATCAGGTGAGTTTGTTGACATGTTTCACTGGGAGTCACCTGCCCTCTGTCAGATTCCTGAAGCAGATTTTGTCGTTTTGTGTTTCCAGCCTGGGTTCAGTGCGGGATTTTGCAGTCTTGTGCGTTACATTACATTACATTACATTTAATATGTATTGTTGAAATCCAGATTTAATATTTAAGTGCTATTGACAATAAAATACAAGACCGTGCGGACCGTGCGGTGGGAAAAACAGTACATATACCGAGGCATTTGAAGGTGCACCAACCAGAAATATATGATAGGGTTAAGTTCTATAGCTATCAAAATCAACTTAAAGGCTTGACTGTTAAGCTAAAAGCAGATCGCTATCTTTTCTTGTTCGACTTGTTAACATTAATTGTGCATATCGGTAGGTAAGTGTTTTGGGTGTAAGTTAACATTACATGAACGACCTACTAAGTCAATGTTCCTTGTATTATCTAGCTAGCTGGACTGCTCCTTAATTCGGACTGCCTCTTACTTCCCCACTCTACAGCATAGATACAAACAGCGCTCACTCTCGCTCTTGCCATTCGGTATTGGCAAGTTAGCAAGCTTATAACTAGGATATCCAGCAATGCTAGTGTCGTTGTGAGCTAGGTCCATACACTGTAAGACAAAGTCAGTGGAAATATTGTCATTTTTCTTAAATATTATGCTAGTTAGGTTTTATTACTGTGTCCGCTTTCACTCACCCTAATCCTAGTGTGAATGTAGTAACCGCAAGTGAGAAGCAGCGCTCTGATAATAGCCTGAGTTTTGCTCGACTCAGTTCTGGGTTGAGACTAGTGCTAATGCTATGTTCCAGATGCACAGTGACAATGCCCATATCATTCATTCTCGTGTCCCTTATTTGTCCAGCACTATAGTATGTCCGTGATGGTCATTTGCACTACTATTCCAAACATACAAGTAACTTAATTATACTATATTAGCACTGACTTTGTCTTACATTGTGGGTAGTTTATATGCCCTGAGTATACTGTACTTCATTGTAGTTGTTTTTTTCTCATTTGCACTGCAATGATAAACAACCGAGTGTAAAAGAATATTTTTAAATTAAATAAATGACAGATTTATTTGACAAACAGCCAAAGAATAAGTCATATTCCTTCCACAGTGCAAAAGACACATATTACATCTTTATACAGCATACAATGCATGACACAACCTTTCTGGATGTTACTGTATTATTAAATGTGTCAAGTTTAGGTTACAGCTAGGAGTCCCTGGCCCAGAGAAGAAAACCTGAGGAATGTAGCTGGCTTAAGAACATCTGTGTGCTTGATGAAAGGTCACTGTAATGATTTAATAAAAAAAATGTAAATTGACTAAAATGTGACAAAAATGCATTTGCCTAAAATTAGACTTAATCTTCTATAGTTTTCGTCAACTAAAACTAATAATTTAAAAGACTAAAATGTGACAAAAACTAATATGCATTTAAGTCAAAAGACTAAGATTAAGACTAAATCAAAATCAGTTGCCAAAATTAACTGGAATATAGTCTTATGATATGACTTGACTCTTACAATTTTAACTCACATCAAATCAGATCAAATTCAAACAAATTCATCCTACAGCTGGATGGATATAGGTAAAAAGTAATACTCACTATAGTTTATTCTGGGGAGATTCTGTGTCCACTAAGGACTCTCCAAGATCTTGGTCAGGAACTGTAAAATGTACCACTAGAGGTCACTATAGTCTCAACCCTTAGAGATTATTAATTCCTACTATAACCGACACATACGTGCCAAGAAAGTAAATATGAAATTCTTTTTTTGAAACTCATTGTAATAAAGATTTTTCTCAGTTTTATCCATGAAATGATATTTAATATACATAAAACATTTTCTAATTTAATTTAATATAATTGATTAATTAATTAAATTAATTCAGAGGTTCTGTGTGTGACAGGTAACAGCTCCAGCAGAATCTTCAGATGAACCCGATAACTTACAGCATAACTTACAGCATAATAATATTGAATAATATCAGACTGTATTTGCTGATAATCAAACAGAGACATTCATTATAGTCCAAAAACGCTGATAATTCCACAGTAATATAGTAATATAGTAATAACTGTTGACATTCAAACAGACTTTCATGATAGAGTACTAAGGCTGATATTCCGATTTTCATTATAGAGTACTATTGCTAATATTCTGAGTCTTCTGAGTATCAATGTTGGTAATCACACAAAGACATAAGTATTAGGGTATAACTAGTTAAAATCAAACAAGAGGGCCAAAGAACAGAATAAAATAGATTGATTTTATGAGCTGTAAACCTACTATTATTCAATGCAATACTGCATATGAGTTTTTAAAAACAACAATACCCCCATATCTCAGAGATAAATAAGTCTATATTGTTCAGTTTTTAATGTATTTGCACCACACATGTCTGTGTCTAGGAAAAGTTGTCAGGGTACTTGGAACCTGAGCTGTAGAATAAGTTATCAACTTGTGCAAATCCTTGAAATTTCAAAGTCAGAAGTCGAGAGCAGCATCCTGTGAATTGTCAAATAAACCTTCTTTATATTGGGGCAATGAGGAAAGAAAGAAGAGGGGTATTTATGGGAACTCTTCCCTTGCCTGGAAAAAATGACTGTTGTCAAAAATGTCTTCATGCTTTTATGTGTTTACGCTCCTCAGGTGCTACAGAGTGGAAGTTGGCAAGTGACCTGGGTCTTTGGAGTCAGAGGGAGGAATTTTTCAGGGTCAACAAAAGTCTCCTGGGTCCTGATGACCTCTGCGGCAAAACCACAACCTTGATGTCACGGACGGCCTAAGAGGCGCAGACGCATAATGTACATACATGTGGCCCACTCATAACCTTGGAGCTGCTCGCTCTAGATGAACGTCTAGCCAAACATACACAGCTACCCACACTGCCTGATGGCTGGATCCAGCCCCTGGTGGGGGTAGCTTGCACTGAATACTCTTCCACCCTTCCTACACTCTCTGTTCAAGGATAAGTTACCTGCTCTCGACAAACACTGATAGAAGAGATCATGGCATGTGAGGCCGTCAGAGCCATGCAGGACGAACAATGATCAAGACACCTGTGTTTAACTTCCACATATTTTTCCTATCTCTCATGCTAGAGAAGACCTGCTGTTTTTCCATATCTGCTGTTCTCTCCTGCCTCTGACTTAAGTTAGGAGTCTAAAGTTGCCCCCTGATTTTGCTAATTGTAGGTTGTGTTTTCTCACCTCCTCCTTAATGCTGGGGAAAAAAATTATATTACCTTCATCTCTAGCATTGTAAAAGGTAACATTCACACTGGTTTCCGCCACCATATTGTATGAAAGTATTATGCTTTTACGCTTGGGGTTATAAGTAAGGAAGCTTCAAAAATGTCTTTCTGGGTCTCTGGGGCTTTGACCCCTTCGCTGTTTTGGATTATTCCCAGAAGGAGGGACAGAAATTTACACCATGTATTGAAAGTAAGAGAAGGTAGGTATACTTGGGTGCGCTGCACAGACAGTGAGCACACAGACTGGACTCTGATTTCACTGACAATAACTGACTGTGTGGTGACTGGGAGGAGAGTGAGGAAATTTCAGTGAGGTATAAAATCTTAAAGCTTTGCCTTGAGCTTTGGAGCCTCAAATCAATTGTATGAGGAGAACTACTAATTTGATCACTATGTGATGGCTATCTGCAAACCTGGCAGAAATGGACAAGGACACTAAGGACGTTGAAGTGGGTACTGTGGTGATGATTGTGGACCCACAACCGCCCAGAGTACTTTGGCCCATTGGCCGTGTGGTCACCGTTGGAGCTGGCAGAGATAGACAGGTCCGGAATGCAGAGGAACAGGTGAAGGAAAAGAACTACACCTGTGCAGTTGCTCAACTGATTGTGCTCCCAGCCATGCCTGATTACACAACTGAGAGCCATCAGTGTGCTTGATGTGGTGCTTTGGAAATTTCAAATTTCCAAAGAATTATGGGGGTGGCAACAGCCACAGGCCGTTCTTTTTTCCGCATGTGCACACCACCCCACTTCTCACAAACCTTTGTCCATAAATCAGCTCATAACACGCATGCAAGTACAAGACTCACCGCCACACACACACATTATTGTGTGTTGCTTTATTTCATTCAGTCACTTGATACCTCGAGAGGAATTGTGCTGGCTCACAATTTACACCCATTCAATTAAACGAGCAACAGTGTCAGACCAGGCTAACAACACTTCCAGACCAGTGAGTGTGGGCAAGAGACTATTCAAGCCCTACCACAAGTTAGCTTGTGTACTCTCACAAAATCCAAGTATACTATGAAACAAAAATCCCTAGAACACAAATTCATGATACATCATAATGCTACACATAAAGTTAAAATCGAATGCCAGAAGTAGCAGTTGTTAGGGGGTGGGGATAGAAGTGGAACTGAGATGCAGTCTGAAACAGTGGGTCTTCAGTCTGCATCGGAACATGGCCAGTTATTCCACAGTCCTAAGCCCCATGGGTTAATAATACACACTATGCACAGTACCAAGGCCTGAAGGTTTTTTATTTCACATTTTCCTCATCTTTTACTCGGTTTCCCTACACCTGGATGCATTTATGTTTGGAGAAAGCTAAAGGAAACCTGCGACCAGCATTGCCCGTTACTAACTGTTAAACATGTGGGTGGATCCATTATAGTATGGGTCTCCATCTTGCGGGGGTCATTGGCTCTCATTATTACTCTGTGTTACAGCCAGGGGATATGAAGCCATTTTAGGTTACCAGGTGCGCCCTCGGGCGCAAACATTGTTTCCCCAAGATCGTCCCAGATTTCAAGACAATAACTCACCCCATACGCACTGCTATGCAGAGTTGTATGGTTTCATGGACACCAGGATGAAGTCAAATCTGTTCCTTTCCCTCCCCAATCACCCGATCTAAACATCATTGAATCTTCATGGGACATTCTGGAACACAGGGGGGATTCCCACTTTATCTCTCAGAGAACTGGAGCTTTCCATCATAGAGAATGGTTCAATATCCTACAGGAAACAGTTTAAAACTTGTATGACAGCATTCCAAGAAGGACTGAAGCTGTTTGGAAGGCAAAGGCCAGCCCCTCCCTCTTTAATGATTAATAAATATTCAGGTATTGTGTGGTGTTTCTATTATTTTGTCTACAGTATCTCAGCCCCCTTAGAATTGAGGACATCCCAGTTTCATCTGTATAAAAAGAGAGCCTGAGAAGTGCTCACTGCACCTTTGACAGAGAACAGCACTCACAGGTAAGAAAGGCTCCTGCAGTTTCCCATCGCTGTACTGCATTCTCACGTTTCTTTCACACTGTACTGCATTTCCGAGTTGCCTTCAAACTCAAATAATGTACATTAGAAACACTTTTTCGGTATTTTTCGGTTGATGCACTGTCATGCCATTTAATGTAAATTTACATCAGTAGAATGGTACTGAATGCATATTCAGTCTGTGAGATCATAAAACATATTTCAGTCATTTTAGTGCCTGTAAAATAAGCAGCAGTGTAATGCAAGTCTTTCGTGTTCATCCATTTCATTTTGATAGTTCAGTAACTAAATTACTGGGCACATCATGACCTACCTGATAACGCTGTCTTTCTTTTTTGTGAATGTAGATAACTGATAAGCAGCTAACCTGCACGCTTCCCCAAGCTTGTGAAACCATGTCCCACAGTAAAGGTATAAACCCAGTTTAGATGCCCTTCATATAGGGGTGTATTTGATGTATAAATTTGATTATCATGGCGGTGTCTATAGATTCACCGTGTTGCCATTATATTTTGATGAGCAGATTCTCTTAATTGGAGTACCTTATATAGCTTACTTTCACAGTTTACCCATTCATACATGTAGATATTTACTGAGGTAATTTGGGTTAAATTCTTTGCCTCAGGGTACAACAGCAATAACCCATCTGTGAGTAATGCCACACATATGAATGTAGTTTTGGTGCAAATGAGTTTTGAAAAAATGTTTCCCAAGTTCTCCTGGCAGGGCCAGTACCTGCTGGCTTGTCACCAGTAACTCCACTAAACACTTCATGCTAGCCTGAGGAATGTTTTATGGGAAGTAACAGAACTTTTTCCTTTTTTACTGTCATGGTTTTCAACACCACTAGTCTTGGTGTAGAAATAGAGAGAATGGAAAATGTGTTTAGTACATTTCTGAAGCGAGTGTCCATTGAGAAGATGTATAAGTCACTAACAGTGTGTGCTGTGTATCCTAGCCACTTAGGAAAATCTGATGCAATCTGATGTACCATTATCTGTTTTTCCTCAGACAGCTTCGATTCAAGCAAAAAAACTGGAATATATTTTATTGCTTTATTATTATCAACAGCACTGAATTATTGAGGAACTTATTATCAGTAGGAATTGTTTGTGGACACTAACAGACTGCTCTCCTGTTGAACAGTCTTGGGCCAATTTTTACTTGTAAGAGAGCTGAACTACATTGTTCTGTATGAAAGATCACACTGAGAATAGAGGATGTAAAATGTGTTTCATACATTTCGGAAGCGAGTCTTCATACAATGAGTCTGCATTTCGAAGGATAAAATGATACAGTCGCACAATACCTCGAACATACCTCAAGCACAGAATTCGAGTATGTGTAGAAACATTCATTTGAAGTATGCCACTGTGCTATTTGAATTGTTGTGCTTCTAAGATGTTGTGCATCTAAGATCTGTGTGAATAACCAGTGCTGTGAACTCATAACTAACTCAAGTGCATCTATATTTTCTCAGAGATGGTTCCTATCAGCAATGACATGGAGCTTTCAGTCCCCGTGTCAGACTTGCTGCTGGCTGCTAAGAAGACAGCCCTGCTGTTCCATATGTCTTACCTGTGTATGGCCAACTTCCCAGCACTGGAGAGGGAACTGCGGGCCAAGGCTACAGACGCACAGCTGCTGTTCAGCTCTTCTGCATCTCTGCTTATAGAGGTATTTTAATGCATCCCGTCCTTCAATACATACCCCTGCAGGTATGCTAATGGATTTGTGCATTTCTCTGTGAATATTTTCTTATTTTTACTATCATCTGTCATATACATTTGCTATCTGTCATATCGTGATTGTGCAAGAGTCCGTCAGGGCTTCACTGGCTAACCATTCTTTTTTTAAAATTCTTTTTTCTTGGTTTTTTTTGTTTTGTTTTTTTCCCCTACCATCGCACCCCATCCTCAAAGTGTGCCAGCACCAGTGAAAACATGGTCAACATATTACTCCCAATTCTCAGACATGCAGCTGAGAAGTACAAGCCCCTGATAGCCGTGAAGTACTTGGAGAAAGCGAAGAGGTGGATTCATGGCCTCGTCGATGATGTTGACGAGAAAGTACAAATGTAAATACCCTTGGTCGCATAGGTCGCTCCAGAACACGTACCCAGCACTGAAACCTTTGTTATGTGAGGTTCTCTTCAATTTCTAAAAAAAAAGAAAGCATTATTCATCAGTGGCCATGGACGAGGTCTTTCTCTTTTCTCTCGTTTGCACTGTTCCTGTAGGTACGGGACGCTGGACAAAGACGTGGGGAGCACTGCCAGTGATGTTGTTTCGACCAAGATCAAAACTGAGGAGAAGATAAAACACCAAACCAAAGAAATTAAAGACCTGCAGAAAGTGGTGGACACGTACAAGGACAGGCAGAAAGACATTAACGCAGAATACGACCACATGAGGGAAATTGTGAAGGATGTCGCCAGCAGGAACCGGAAGTTTGCCATCGTGGCTGCAGTGGTTCCCATACTTGGTCCACTCATTAATGAAATTCAGCACGGAGTGCACGATGCTCAAGACCAAGCTGCCGTGAAATCCGCTAAGATCACCTTGCAGCAGCTGAATGAGAAAAAGGCTGGTCTCAGTCAACAGGAAGCAAAGCTGGAGGGAGAGCTGATGACTTCTCAGATGTCACTTGCTACGGCAAATATTGATCTCGGTATGAATGTGTATGATTTCTGCTTATTGCTTATTTCATATTATCTGGGAAAAACTTCAGATGTAAATTCATGAGTAAGAGGGGAAGGCATAGATAGGAAGCTGTACAATGCATCCAAATAAAAACAAAACAAAACATTTGCTTCATTCAGGCTTAAATGACTGTACAGTGCAAAAAGGATGTCCTCGGTCCCATTAAATCCACAATTAAAATCCAGTGGATAACTATTTTTGTTACCGGATTAAACGAAACAAAGTTCCTAAACACATTCATCTTACTGCACATATCTTTTTTGTCTGTCTCTCGAAGGTTCAGTTCCTGACCCTACCAATCTGAACGAGGTTCAGATGTGCCTGAGCAGAGTTCAGCAAATCCTGCTCAAGCTGAGAGCATTCTGGGAGGGGATAACTGTGATGCTGGATAACCTCCGCCAAAGAACCTTGGCTGGCAGTGAAATTACTGAAGATCTGAAAGAGTTTTTGGACTCCCTTGACATTGCTGGAAAGGTAAGTAATCCTACACTGCCAAAACGTAACACCTCTTCTGGAGCGATGAGGTGGTGTTTTCAATTCATATTCATAACTGTATCCATTTACACATACCAGACTGCAACCTTTCAGGTTCATTTCAGGTTCCTTTATGCATTGTGTTGAGATTAGTGGATCAGTGCAAATTATTAATTATGCTAATTGGTCAATTAATTATACCACTATTAACTACTTACACAAACTCAGCAAAACTGCAGAATCTGTAGAGGTCTTTTTGATTTGATTTCAGATTTTTTTCACACCATATCCAGGAAATTGTATGTAAACCTCTGCTTTCAGCATTCAAAATACATTTTCAGTGACCTACATGCATATTTGCTTTGTTATATTTGGATGAATTTTACTGTGTGTGCGACTGAAGCTCAGGTATCTTTGTATTTTGCCCCACAGTGCTGGAAGACTTTTGGTGACCTTTGCCTCAGTGTGAGAGGCACATTCAGTGCTCAGTCCAAAGACACCTACAAATTCCTGGAGGTCAGCCCTTCCTCTCTGTCAAAGGAAGAGTGGTGCGAGCAGTACAACTCTCTGCAAAAGCAGCTGCAGGAATTCTATGGATCTGGACCTGCAGCCATTGAAGCAAAAAATGGTTCCAGCCATTAAAGAGGCTGAATAATCAGCAAATGCCTGCAATATCGACACAGTGATGCAGCCAGAAAGTGCAATCCTTTTGTCAAGGCATGTTATGTTTGTCAAATTGCTTTAAAATAAATATATGGGGTGTTTCAAGCGTGGATTAATCCCTGATTAGAGGTTGCTTTGGGCTACTTCCTCAGTTATCAAATGATGTGATTCCTTGGGTCCTTTTCTGCTTTTCATTAAGGTGTCTGTCACCCTGATTCATAACTGTAATAAACAACCAATTCTATATAAACATTGAAGCAGTCTGGATTTGACTTAGTCCTGTTTTTACAGATACAAAATTTCAAAGCAAAATCTATACAAAACAGCAAAATTATAAATGCAACATTATGACGCCTTCAGACATTATCTGAGAAGTGAAGAGAAATTTGTCATTACCATTACTTATTTCGTTCATAATAACAGGTCACTCTGTGGTAGCAAAAACATGTTGCGATAATGACACTTTTTTGTTTTTATTTTGATAGGCCTTAAGGTCTGCTATGTCAGTTTTAGCAGCTAACATATAGCACACATCAATCACACAACATAAAAACATTTTTAATCAAACCCAACCAGCTGGGATTGTGGTCTTTTTGGTCTTCCTTTATATTTCTGTGATTTGGAGATTTAAACAAAAAAAAACAAAAAACAAAAATTGAATATCCCTCCTGGACCTCCATGTTCTCCACTGTCACTTTGTGTTTCCCAGGCAACCAAATGTATCAAGTTTTGAAAAAACTTTATTGTGCAGCAATTTGTTCATGTGATGACTGTCAGTGCTCCTGCCCCCTAGTTGTTGTGTTCATGTTTTTCCCCTCCGTCATTCTGGTCCATGTGCTTCTGTTTACTGTTTTTCCTTGTGTTCCAGCCCTGCCCCGCCCTCCGCCCTGTCTCCACCCGCCTGATTGCCTGTTGGTCTTCACCTGCCTGCCTGCACACCTGCTTCCCATATCCTTGTCAGCCCTGCCCTATATCTTCCCTGAGTGTCTCTGTTCCATTGCTAGCTTGTTGCAGTGTTTCGTCCCTGCTGGGTTTTCTGCCTGTGAGCTCCCGTTTTCGACCCTGCTTGTGCCCCGACCTCATTCCTGCCTGCCTCATTCCTGCCTGCCCAATTCCCTGATTGCCTGCCTGCCTGGTTCCTGACCCTGGTTTTGCCCATAGACTGCCTTCCTGGTCTCGACCCTGCCTGTTTTTGATTCGCGATTTTGTCTGACGATTACAATAAATCCGTTTGGAACCCGAAGCTCCTGAGGGCCGCGTCCGAGTCCTTGCCTGAGCCGTGACAGATGGTAATGATGGTGATACCATGGAGCAGACACATTTTGTAAAAAAAATCTAATATAAATGAATTTTGCAGAGCAAATATTGCAAATATTGGATTCTTTTGATGGTCATTCAGTCAGCTCATTTTTCAGCTTTTTCACGTCACAAAATACATTTGAATATAAAAACCTCAGGAATTGGAAAAGTGAATAACAGCAGAAGTCATTCATATAATGCTCAAAAAAGGGAAAAAAACAGGACTGAGAGAAGGTGACGAAGTTCAGATACAACAATGGTATGAACTTACTACTGGTAAAGACAAGAAACAAACATTACCATTTTGTCATAAAAAATCTGTCCCTGGGACCTTAAAGTTGCTAGACTTAAAGCTGGAACTTTAGCCTTGTTTTATTGTTACAAATATTGGTTGATGTTAATTAAAAAGGCGGAACATTGATCACTTTTCACAAAATCGATGAAGAACAGACCAATGGGAAGAAGTATTTTAATGATGTAGCATGGCAGAAAACTTATGACTGAGGAGCAGAGCATATTAAAAATGCCCAAGTTTTGACATTTATTCTATGCCTGTGTGAGAGTGTAACCAACTTATGCTTGTTGGAATGGTAATGCATCGTTGTAATTTCTGTCGTAAACCCCAAGAAAGGTGTAACTGACTGTGCTGTATAGACATATATGGGGTAGGGCCCACTAACCACCAAAATTTTTACGTTTGAATATCTTTGACCGTTTCTTGCTGAAAGGGTTTTGGTTATTCATAAGATGTGCATTACCAAGCAAGTAACTGTCAGGTCCAGTGGTGCAAACTACCCAGTATAACAAAGGCATTTCATGGGAAAAATGACACATATCCCTAAAATGGCCTCTGTTGAAAGAGCAGATGTGATGCAAGGATTCATTTGCAGAAGTGACTCTCCCTTGCACAACTCTTTGTGTACGTGACAGGTGGGAGGTCAAAGAACCAGAGACACAGAAAAGCCACATCTGCCCTCAACATCAAAAACAGAGAGAGAAAAGAAAAACAACAAAATATGTGTCTCATTTTATGATGGTGATACCATGGGTCAGATACATTTTGTAAAAAATCTAATATAAATAACTTAGGCACCAAATATTGGATTTGATCATTCAATCAGGTCATTTTAGACTCAAGACAAAGTTAGATTTTTCAGCCATTTATACAGCTGTGTATTTACTGTGGCAATTCAGGGTTAAGCACCTTGCCCAAGGGTACAGCAGACTCTTAAATAACTCTGGAATGTCAGTCTTTTCTCTTTTTTTACGTTTGATGTTTAAATCCTTCGCTTTAAAATCTCTACCGTCCTACAATTTTTTAACTCCATGAACTGCCCGCTTTTGGCAAAATACTATATAGTAATAACTGTCAGATGGAGCTGGAAGAAAACCTCTCATATAAACCAAAACCTCTCTCCTGTTGTTCTTATTTTTCTTAAAAAATGGTCTTAAAGTAACCTTAGATCTTTATGTAGAATTTCTTTGTGGCACTGGCTTCATACAACACTATACTGTAGGCTACTCGAAATCTGAGCAGAATGCATAGGTGGGACCAGGTAACAGAAAAGCTGTAACTGGGTCAAAAATGAAACATACATTTGGTCAGTCATGTTCTGAAACTGTAATGAGGAACCTGTTGGTAGAGCTTGTTTCCTCTTCCAGAATGTTCCTGTTGATGAGCTGCAATGCATCAGTCTGACAGCAGAGAAGAAAACCGAAATGGCAGAAAATGAACACCTCATTTCCTTGTTATATTTAAACTGAAAAAAGTTTTTTTTTTTCACAAATATTAGTAAGACCCATTATCTCGGCTTTTAAATGATGGAAATCTGCATTTCCAGTGTTGTACAGTGATTTGATATTTAAGTGAAGATAACTATTTGACAAAAAGAGAGGAGAGGGATTACCAGAAACTAAAATGGAGACAAAAATTTTGTGAGTATGAGATATTAGAGAGCAATATGTTTCTTATGGGATGTCCATTTTGCAGTCCAACTACTAATTTCAGCTCTTTCATGTTTGTCCTTTCCCAGCAAAATGTCTATAATAGTGCTTACACAGTACTATTTCCAAAAATCATGCATTAACCTAAGACTAAAACTGTTTTCAGTGCAAAAAATTTGGAAAAACTTATCAGCATGCCTGTAAAGTAAATATGAACATTCTTGTATTATTGAATTAAAAAAAAGAAGAATGGAGGTTTTTGTTGATTGGTTGATTGGCTTTATTGGCTTGATTTTTTTTTGTTGATTGGCTTCGCTTGTTGGCTTATATTGATCCAGACAAGAGCTCATGGTAGAGACTTTTATATAATGGAACTGGAATTTGTTGTTTATGAATCACAATGTTTTAATTACGCAACAAAGATACCCTGCAGCGCTCAGTATAAACCGCAACAGTTGAAGGTGGATTAGTCTGACCGCGCAGATGAGCCCTCTGTCTCATGTTCATTGAACATGAGGAAGGTGTTTCTCTGAACGTGACCCAGCATTAAGGTGGTAGGTTTGTGCTGGGGAAGTTCTGTCTAATGTCAAAGTGAGAACATTATATTTTCCCTCTGAGGAATCATTACAATTATTGTATGTCTCCACATACAATAGATCAGTGTTTCTCAATCCTCTCCTGGAGTACCCCCTGCCCTGCATGTTTTAGATCTCTCCCTGCTCCAACACAGCTGATTCAAATGATCAGTTTGTTATTAAGCAGCTTCAGGAGTTCATAACGAGCTGATCATTTGAATCAGCTGTGTTGGAGCAGGGAGAGATCTAAAACATGCAGGGCAGGGGGTACTCCAGGAGAGGATTGAGAAACACTGCAATAGATTATTGTATATATTATTGTATATTGTATTTTGTATATGTCAAAGGTTCTCATATATGTCTGAATTATGACTGAAAATTTACTGAAGGTTTGTTTTTTTTTCATGCCATATGATGTTCTTTCTGTCACGTGATGTGCTCTGTCTGTCACGTGATGTTCTACAGCATGAGATTCAAGGTCGGCTTTATTTGAGGTCTTCCTGTTTGGTTTCTGAGAAGGCCTGCATATTTTATTTTACTTCTTTATTTTAACCTATTAAGAAGATTTGCTGGCAGTTAATTAAATCATCATATCATTGAGGCAGTGCATGTCCCATGTTCAGTGAGGCTGGAGAATCTGACTTGGTAGTATGGTCTCCCACTAAGGGTGACATACTAAGAGTTCTACTGAGAGTGACGTCAGCATCATTAGTTCATTTGGGTGTTTTCAGAAACAATGATGCCATAATGCTGATTATATTTCATTTCAATGAGTTAATGCTGGTTAAGGCAGGTATTAATTTCAACTAGATTCCCTCATTGTTACTGAATGTGGCTGGTTCAGCTGCTAATTTGTAAAGAGGTTGATTTTGTAGTCAAACTCAGAAAAACTCTCATAGAGGTGAATATGTCCATGTGCTGTTTTTCATTTCTGTGAATGGTTTGATTAGCAGAATTCTGATAAGTGAAATGTAGTAATTGATCAATCTGCATAGTTAAGCAATGCGTTACAGCCCATATCAGTGTCATTGTCAAAAAGGTGGTCTGCTGTGCCTCAGGTCTCATGATTGGCAGATTAGGACAGATCCAGCACAGATGAACCCAGGTGCAGCCTAAAGAGGTGCATCTCCCCAAGGAAACTGAAGGTGGTGAGTGGAGTTTATATCATTTACTGGGATCTGACAAGTCCCCCATTATTGTTTCATTGCTATTATTTTTCAATCTCAGGATTTTAAGAAATAATATTTTAATGCACCTACTGGAGGCAAAGAGGCAACCGACTAGTCTTTGCTGTCTGAAGCCCCTGAGTTGCAGTTTCATTATTTTTGGACATTGTCATGTTAATGAATAGAGTGCAAAGTGAAGGCTGGTGAAATTAAACTACTTTTTAATACCTCAAGGGGAAAGCTGAAGCTGTAGGTGGCTCTGTCGATTTACATGGGGTAACATGCGAAATGAGCAATCAGCTGTAACAGAAAAAGGACTTTGAATTTGATATAATCTGGTTTTGCACATGAATAACACTTTTAATTCAATAACATTTTTAATCCTATAGGTAAAATAACCTGCTGTGAAAAGTATACTTTTGCTACAGATTTAGTTTCGAAATTTAATTTTGAAATCTGTCCCAGAAATAAATTTCAGTTGCATATTTACTGAGGCTGTAAAGGTTGTAAAGGTTGCCAGTTTAATTCCTTACTGGGGTACTGCTTTTGTACCCTTGGGAAAGGTACCTAACCAGGCCTCAGTAAATATCCAGGAGTCCAGGGCCAGTTGAAAATAATGCTTACCCCACCTTAGTCAGTATGGGTGGCAGTGTAGCATAGTGGTAGTGAGAAGGACCGGCACCCAATAAGTTGCCGGTTTAATTCCCCACTGGGGCACTGCTTTTGTACCCTTGGGAAAGGTACCTAACCCAGCCTCCGTAAATATCCAGCTGTATGGTGGGAATTGGGCATTTGTTTATGTCTTCTCTCCATGTCCCTTTGGTCCTCCAGCCGCAGAATGTCCAATCCACCAATCAAGACCTCAACATTCCAACAACTTGGTGAGCTGACACACCCACATCATTGGAATGAGTCAGTCGCACAAAAAAGTCTAAATCATCCTTAAGGAGACAATGACTGAATTACACCAGAGTCTAAATCACTTAATCTGAGTCACTCAGAGACCAGAATATAATTGTGGCAGTGAGTCACTGACACATCAGCGACAAAATCACTGACACGCCCGATTCTAAAGCACTTGTGTGCATCACTCACACACCACCATGTATCTCTAGAGTGAGTAACTCACACCAGAGTCTATATCACTAGAGTGAGTCACTTATGCAGAATTCCCCTTTTAGACGACTAGAGTGAGTTACTCAGACAACAGAACCTACATTACTACAATGATTCAGACACCAGACTCTGAATTTCTAGAGCAGGCCAAACACACATCACAGTTGTAGTCACTCGAGTTAATCACTCACAAATTAGAGTCTACATAGCAAGAGTGAATCAGACACATCACAGTTTAAATTACTTGGGAGTCACTTAAACATCAGAGACTACAAATCAGAGTCTAAATCACAAGAGAGAGACAAATCACTTAACTGAGTCACTCAGAGACCAGAATTGTGGCAGTGAGTCACTGACACATCAGCGACAAAATCACTGACACACCTGATTCTAAAATACTTGTGTGCATCACTCACACACCACCATGTATCTCTAGAGTGAGTAACTCACACCAGAGTCTAAATCACCAGAGTGAGTCACTTATGCAGAATTCCCCTTTTGGACGACTTCTCCTCTGTTTTCTGCCCAGCAGAAGAGGACCACGTTGCACCACCACCTCTTCCAAAGAGAGCACCTTATAGTGACAATGCTGGGCTACCTCAGGCTGATGGTGGTGATTTTGCAGGTGAGTTAATCTAAAAAACTGGCAGGGTCTGAGTTCATGTTTCAAAGACACAGTCTGATTTTATTCATTTTGGATGCCTGAATTATACAAATTCTCACAGTGAAACTGTTTATTGTTGGGACATCCACTTTTGTTTGGGTCCACCTGGTCCTCCAATACCCCACACAATGTCCGCCCCACAAATCAGGACATCTGGAGCACAGTTGTCAGGATCGGAGATCGGGACACAAACGCGGACCACAGGGTATACGGTTCTAAGCGTTTAATCGTAATCGGTAGGCAGTTCGTGGTACAGGGACAGGCAGGGTTCGAAAACACGGGGAAGCAGTCCGGGGGCAGATCCAGAAACGGTATTCGAGGCAGGCAGAGTGGCGTCAAACAAATCCGAATCGGCAGGCAGAAAATGAAGTCAGGAATCAGGCAGGAACGGCGACAGCAAGCAAATCACGGAAACTAATGCGGGGACGAGACAGGAAAAATCACTGAAACGAACTAGCAACAAGACAGAGACACTCAGGGAAGATATAGGGCTGGGGTGACACGGCAATGGGATGCAGGTGAGCAGGCAGGCAGGTGCAGGTAATGAGGAGATCAGGTGGGCGTAGACCAGGCAGGGAGCGGGGCGGGGCTGGAACACAAGGAAAACAAAAGCACAGGGACGGGGAAAAACAAAAACACCGTGGCTTAAGGGGGCAGAGCCCTGACAACAGCACCCAGTTGAGCTGACAGCCAGAACAAAAACACTAGCATCCATTATCAGCAGAGTGAATCACTCTAATATTCCAGTTAATTCATGAGAGCAAATCACTCACAAGCCAGAATCCACACAGCTAGAGTGAATCCCTGTCATGTCACAGTCTGAATCACTACACTGTGTTACTTAGACACCAAAGTGTACATCACAAGAGTGAGTCACTCACAAATCAGAATCTACATTACTACAGTGAATCACAATCAAAACCAGAACACATCACCAGAGTGAGCCACTCACACAACAGAGTACAAATAACTAGAGGGAGTTACTCAGACAACAGAGCCTACATTACTAGAATGATTCAGACACCAGACTCTGAATTTCTAGAGCAGGCCAAACACACATCACAGTCGTAGTCACTCGAGTTAATCACTCACAAATTAGAGTCTACATAGCAAGGGTGAATCAGACACATCACAGTTTAAATTACTTGGGAGTCACTTAAACATCAGAGACTACAAATCAGAGTCTAAATCATAAGAGAGAGACACTCACACACCTAAGACTAAATCTCTAGGGTGAGTTACTCACACAAGAGTCTAAGTCACTTAACTGAGTCACTCAGAGACCAGAATATAATTATGGCAGTGAGTCACTGACACATCAGCGACAAAATCACTGACACGCCTGATTCTAAAACAATTGTGTGCATCACTCACACACCACCATGTATCTCTAGAGTGAGTAACTCACACCAGAGTCTAAATCACTAGAGTGAGTCACTTATGCAGAATTCCCCTTTTGGACGACTTCTCCTCTGTTTTCTGCCCAGCAGAAGAGGACCACGTTGCACCACCACCTCTTCCAAAGAGGGTGCCTTATAGTGACAATGCTGGGCTACCTCAGGCTGATGGTGGTGATTTTGCAGGTGAGTTAATCTAAAAAAACTGGCAGGGTATGACTTCATGTTGAAAGACACAGTCTGATTTTATTCATTTTGGATGCCTGAATTATACAAATTCTCACAGTGAAACTGTTTATTGTTGGGACATCCACTTTTGTTTGGGTCCACCTGGTCCTCCAATACCCCACACAATGTCCGCCCCACAAATCAGGACATCTGGAGCACAGTTGTCAGGATCGGAGATCGGGACACAAACGCAGACCACAGGGTATACGGTTCTAAGCGTTTAATCGTAATCGGTAGGCAGTTCGTGGTACAGGGACAGGCAGGGTTCGAAAACACGGGGAAGCAGTCCGGGGGCAGATCCAGAAACGGTATTCGAGGCAGGCAGAGTGGCGTCAAACAAATCCGAATCGGCAGGCAGAAAATGAAGTCAGGAATCAGGCAGGAACGGCGACAGCAAGCAAATCACGGAAACTAATGCGGGGACGAGACAGGAAAAATCACTGAAACGAACTAGCAACAAGACAGAGACACTCAGGGAAGATATAGGGCTGGGGTGACACGGCAATGGGATGCAGGTGAGCAGGCAGGCAGGTGCAGGTAATGAGGAGATCAGGTGGGCGTAGACCAGGCAGGGAGCGGGGCGGGGCTGGAACACAAGGAAAACAAAAGCACAGGGACGGGGAAAAACAAAAACACCGTGGCTTAAGGGGGCAGAGCCCTGACAACAGCACCCAGTTGAGCTGACAGCCAGAACAAAAACACTAGCATCCATTATCAGCAGAGTGAATCACTCTAATATTCCAGTTAATTCATGAGAGCAAATCACTCACAAGCCAGAATCCACACAGCTAGAGTGAATCCCTGTCATGTCACAGTCTGAATCACTACACTGTGTTACTTAGACACCAAAGTGTACATCACAAGAGTGAGTCACTCACAAATCAAAATCTACATTACTACAGTGAATCACAATCAAAACCAGAGCACATCACCAGAGTGACTCACGCACAAATTAGAATCACTTTGCATTGTTTTTCCTCCGCCTTCTGTCCAGCAGGAGAGGAAGATGTTAAACAACCTCCTCGTCCAAAGAGAGCAACTTCTCTTCATCCCTCCATCACAGCACAGACTGGAGGCACTGCTGTGCTACCACAGGTTGATGGATGTAATATTCTGGGTGATTTTACTGTCAATATAACCGTTGGCTCTGATAACAAAGGTGAGAAGGGTTGCATTGTTCTACAGTAACTCTCATCTGTCCTCACACAAGAACCAGTTCTTCTCCTCCTTGACCTAAATCGTTTCAGGGGAATGGATTGCTTTGTGTGTGTGTGTGTTTGTGTGTGTGTTTGTGTGAGTGTGTTGTTAAAAACATTTTTAATCCTTTTTTTCTTTGTTGACAAGATTTTTTAGTGGTTGGTTAGTACTACCACCAGAGTGTGGCATGGCATTTGTAAAATTAACCAAAAGCCCATTCTATATTAATGACATTTTTTTTTTAACTGGTTGAACTTCATATACGTCTAAACACCATTTTCCCTTCATCCTTTGTAGCCTCCCACACTCAAACCAAGAGGGAGTCAAAGGTCACAGATCCATCCATGGAAACACCTGGAGTTCCTGGTAAGTAGATTGTTCACAGGACAGCAACACTCCTTCTGAACCCTGAGAATGACCAGAAAAAATAACCATAAGTGAGGGCAGAAATATAGGTTACAACACCACTCTGCACTATTTTAAAAAACCTACATAACTATTCTCTACAGGTGATCTTCTTGCAACATTTTCTATGGAAGTGAAAGATATCCTGGAAAAGAAATATAAATGCATATGCGAGGGTCTGGCTGAGCAAGGAAACCATATCTTTCTGAATAAGATCTACACAGAGCTCTACATCACAGAGGGTGGAAGTGGATGGGTCAATAATGAACATGAGGTGAGACAGATTGAGATGATATCCAACAAACCCATCACACAAGAGACTCCAATCAAATGCAATGACATCTTCAAAACTCTACCTGGACAAGACAAACTTATCAGAACTGTCATGACAAAGGGAGTTGCTGGCATTGGAAAAACTGTCTCTGTGCAGAAGTTCATTCTTGACTGGGCAGAAGAAAAAGCCAATCAGGATGTTCATTTCATATTTCCTCTACCTTTCCGAGAGCTGAATTTGATGAAGAATGACAAATGCACTTTAATGCAGCTGCTTCACCCCTTTTTACCGGGAATCAAAGAGTCTGGATCCTTTAAAATTGAGCGTAAGAAGGTTGTGTTCATCTTTGATGGTCTGGATGAGTGTCGATTTCCCTTAGATTTCAAAAATAATGAGAGCTGGTATGATGTCACAGAGCCAACATCAGTGGACGTGCTGCTGACAAACCTCATTAAGGGGAATCTGCTTTCCTCTGCTCTCCTCTGGATCACCACCCGACCAGCAGCAGCCAATAAGATCCCTCCTGAATTTGTCCACCAGGTGACAGAGATACGAGGGTTTAATAATCCACAGAAGGAGGAGTACTTCAGGAAGAGATTCAGAGATCGCAATCTGGCCAGCAGAATTATCACACACATAAAGTCATCAAGGAGCCTCTACATCATGTGTCACATACCAGTCTTCTGTTGGATTGCAGCCACTGTTCTTCAGCAAATGATGGGTAAGTCAGACAGTGGAGAAATCCCTAGGACTCTGACTCAAATGTACACAAATTTCCTGCTCATTCAGGCAAATGTGAAAAATCAAAAGTACCTGGGAAACAGTGAGACAAATTCACTTAATAAAACCATTCTGAAACTGGGGAAGCTGGCATTTCAACAGCTGCAAAAGGGAAATCTGATTTTCTATGAGGAAGACCTGAGAGACAGTGGCATTGATGTCACTGAGGCTTCTGTTTACTCTGGGGTGTGTACCGAGATCTTTAGACAAGAGCCTGGGATCCAAAAACAGAAAGTGTACTCCTTTGTGCATCTGAGCATTCAGGAGTATCTCGCTGCTTTGCATGTACTGCTGTCATACAGAAACAAAAACAAAAATGTACTTGACCACACCTTCAGTCGTGGTTTTTTTAGATTCAACCCATATTCCAAACTTTCTGTGTTGCTCAAGACAGCAGTAGATCAGGCCTTACAGAGTGTGAATGGACACCTGGACCTTTTCCTGCGCTTCCTTCTTGGCCTCTCACTGGACTCCAATCAGACTCTCTTACGAGGCCTACTGACACAGACAGGAAGCAGCTCACGGAACATTGAGAAAACCGTTCAGCACATTAAAAAGAAGATCAGGGGTAATCTCTCTCCAGAGAGGTCCATCAATCTGTTCCACTGTCTGAATGAACTGAATGAACATTCTTTGGTAGAAGAAATCCAAAGTTACCTGAGCTCAGGAGGTCTTTCAAGAGAGAACCTCTCACCTGCACAGTGGTCAGCTCTGGTCTTTGTGTTGCTAACATCAAAAGAGGAGCTGGATGTGTTTGACTTGAAGAAATACATCAGATCAGATGAAGGTCTTCTGAGACTGCTGCCAGTGATCAACACCTCTAGAACTGCCTTGTAAGTTCTGTTTTACTTTTAAGTTTAATATTGCATGTCTGTAAATACAATAACAATATTGGGAAAGAGACAGTTACGACAGATATCTGTCCAGGTACAAATTCTAATGGACTAAATTTCATGCTGCAATTATCAATGACAATTTTAAAAATGTAGTTTAGAGCAATTATAATATATGGATCTCTAACACTGAATGCATATTCCTTTTCTACATAAGGAGTAATTTTTGGTAAGTACATGTACTTTTGGTAAGTACATGGTGTTTGTATTGCTCTAGTATGTCCAATCAGTTCTTAATTATGTAGTTAGACTTACTTATACTTAGTTGTATCTTAGAGGGTGACTACAATTGTGTGTGAGGAGAGGGGATCATATGTGATTATGTGAAAAGCTTGATTTCCTTTCTAGGCTGAACAGCTGTAACCCTTAATTTATAAAAAATCTGTGTATCTGTGTAATTTCTGTGTGGGTATGATGTCCATTAACACATCCAGACACCTGAGCAAAGCTGTAATTCTGACAGGAGAGTCACTGTAGGTTGTGTGGGTGCAGGGGGGTTGTATGTAATTATCTGATATGACATGATTTATTTTGCAGGCTGAGCAACTGTAACCTCAGTAAGGAATGCTGTGAAGCGCTGGCCTCAGCTATCAGCTCAAGCTCTTCCAGAATTAGACAGCTGGACCTGAGTGACAATGACCTGCAGGATTCAGGAGTAGAGCTGCTCTCTGCTGGACTGGGGAATCCACACTGTAAACTGAAGATACTGAGGTCAGTTTTTCAAGGATTTAGCAAAACTTCAAAGATTCTATTTCCTATTTCGCTGTTTTAATGGGAAAATTACAAATTTTCGCACCTATATTTTTACTCTCTCCCAAAAAATTAATTATCAGTAGGTTGTTATGTTCCCACAATGCAACAGGTTACAATTTTGAAGGGCCAGTTGTGAATGTTTATGTCTCAGCAAGTCTGGAAAGAGTGCAGATTTATGCTAAATTTACGGTAATATGAGAGTTATACCAAAGTCAAGTACATTTTCTCAGCGTCAGTGAAGAATATCACACGTTTGCAATGACAGTCCAAATAATAAATGCTGGCACCCATCAATATATCAGTTACTTCACAATTAAAACCAAATGCAAATACAAGAACCAAACCAAGTCCCAAATACTCTTTTTTGTTGAATGGGAACAGAATATCCATGCATGACATCAGTACTCTATGGGTGTGCTGCACAGACATTAAAATCACAAACCGATAGTCTGGTAGGCCATGTAAGGTACTTTAAAATGACATCAAAATTGTATATGTATAGATCAGAAGTGGAATTGTCCTCACTGAAGCTAGGAAAGTTAAAAAAGCTCAGCAATGCTTATTTTAAATAATCATTTCAAAGAGCAGTTGACATATTAATGTGCAATTTTGCTTCATTCTCAAAGAATAACGAAATTACACAATTCCAGAATAATCTGTGATGGTCATGGCTAGCTGATGTGACATGGGACAAAAAGGGAAAAAGACAGAAAAATCTATATTTCTGAAAATAAATACAGGTTATACCCTGCTAACCTAATAAAATCCCAGCATGACTAACTTCAGTCCCAATATTTTGCAATATCCTTTCCAGGCTGAATAGGTGTAACCTCACTAAGGAATGCTGTGAAGCGCTGGCCTCAGCTATCAGCTCTAACTCCTCCAGTCTGAGAGAGCTGGACCTGAGTGACAATGACCTGCAGGATTCAGGAGTGGAGCTGCTCTCTGCTGGACTGGGGAATCCACACTGTAAACTGGAGACACTGAGGTCAGTCCTTCAGGGGGCTTCGTAGAGAGGGTGGACTGATATAGTAGGTTTAGCAAAAGAACACAAAAATACTAAAACATTATAAAATAATGTTTGTTATAAAATAACAAAAGCAGTCATTTTCCTCTGATCTGATCTGTGTTCAGAGAAGGGAGAATGAAACTCTTTTCTCTTTTTCTCTGTAGGCTGTCACTGTGTGGAGTCACAGAGAGAGGTTGTGTTTCTCTGGCTTCAGCTCTGCGTTCAAACCCCACAAATCTGGAAGAGCTGGATCTGAGCTACAATCACCCAGGAAACTCAGGGATGAGAGCGCTCTCTGCTGGACTGGAGGACCACAAATGTAAACTTCTGAAACTGAAGTGAGTTATTATGAGTTATTATCTCATGATAAATGTTACACTATAATCTTATAAACACTGCATCAGTATAAAAACAGGAAAGTCCTGGCAGTGTGTGGAGCTCTCCCATTGTCACATGGCTCTGAGTTTCCACACTGCACTTCACAGACAGGCTGTGTGTCACTCAATCACTGTCTGTTCTTCTGGTTTTCCTGCAGTGTGGACCATGGCGGAGAGTTCAGGATCAAACCAGGCCCAAGGAAATGTAAGTTTATTATAACAAAATAATTCATTTCAACAGAACGTTTTAGATGTGTTCACAGCATCTGCAATTGAGATATTGAGATATTCAGGAAATTCTGACTATTTCTTCTCTATCAGGTTAACATCACATCTAGAGACCAATGCAAAATAACCACAATGTCTTTTAATTCTGACACCAGTTTTGACTCTTGCACAGTATTTTGGTCATATCAGCAGTTTCTAAAAACAGTCTCGAGAAAGGACTGAAAAATATCATGCTCATGCGCTAAATGTTCTAATTAAGTTTAAGGAATAAGTCCATTGTTGCTGGAAGGAGGGAAGATCTACCCTCTAGTGACTCCTGGAGGATTGTAGCAGAATTACACCACCTTGTTCTACAGTTCAGGTTTACCTTCTCAAAAATGATTTAGACTTTTACTGAATCACAAGTTTACAATTTATTTGAATCAGGAAGTCAAATATGTACATCACAAAATGGCTCATGCTGAAGCTACGCTTTATATGCTTGCTCTATTCTTTCCACTTACCTGTGTTTTCTCTGCAGATGCCTGTCAGCTCACACTGGACCCCAACACAGCGTACAAAAAATTGTATTTGTCTGTGGGGAACAGAAAGGTGACATGGATGAAAAAGGAGCAGCCATATCCTGATCACCCTGAGAGATTTAACTACTGGCATCAAGTGCTGTGCAGAAAGGGTCTGTCTGGGCGCTGCTACTTGGAGGCTGAGTGGAGTGGGAGTTGGGCTCGTATAGGGGTGGCATATAAAGGAATCAGCAGGAAAGGAATAGGTGATGATAGTCTCCTTGGACACAATGACAAGTCCTGGTGCTGGTCCTACTATGATGGATTATACTGTGTTTGGCACAATAAACAGCCCACTGACACACCTGCTCCCCACTCCCGCAAAGTAGGAGTGTATCTGGACTGGTCAGCCGGCACTCTGTCCTTCTACAGCGTCACCTCTGACACACTGACCCTCCTGCACACATTCCACACCACATTTACCGAGCCCCTCTACCCTGGGTTTAGTGTTGGACCTCATTCCTCAGTATCCCTGCGCCAGCTGGAATAGACTCCTGTGTCCTGGAGGAACTGCGTTCTTGTAGGAATTCATATTCTTGCCCAAGCTCACCTATGCTAGTGAACCAGCTCAACCTGTGACACAAATAGATGGTAAATGTGGGAGGGATACAGGGAGAGAAAGAGGGATCTGTGTCTTTGTGGAACTGAGCTGGAGAGAGGAGTACAGCTAAAGGGCACCCAGGAGTTAGTCTCTTATAAATTAAACCTGGGGAAAGAGTTTTGTTCGACACACCCAGCATTGTAACTTGTAAGGAAACCTCAGTGCCGGGGCCCGCTTAGCCCCCGCTATCGATTACATTATCTTCTAGTTTTTAGCTACACCCTCTTCCTCTAACCAAACATGTTCCCTTGATTTGTTTTTCCAACATGATTTTGTAATCTTAACATAATTACTGAAAACATAATATCCATTGTATTTATTCTTTATCTGAAAAAATGTTGTAGTAAATGTAAAAATATAAATATAATTCACATATTTCACATGTTTTGTGCCAATGGAAATTTAAAAAAAAAATCTTTGATCAGGTAGCTGCAAGCCTCCACCACTAGAGGACTCTGTACTGGCATCTCTGAAAAAATGAGGCATTTGAAAGGTGGTGCATACAGGACACAGCTGACCACGTCGGAACGCATGTCACTGCGAAGCTCTTAGCTGTCTGGGGGGGGTGACACCATAACATTCTCTAGAGTGACAGTGAGGTCACGGAAGTCAGAGGGAGACGATTTGGAGCCTGGATGTGGAGAAGCCAAGGTGCGTGATGAGACCTGTGAAACGGCTGGGTGTCATCAGCATGAAAGTGACAGGTGAAACCTCAGGAATGCATTACAGAGCCAAGTGAACCTGTATACGGTGAGAAGAGGAAGGAGTGAGCAAAGAGCTCTGGACATACTGCACACATCTTTCCAATGGGGACTGAACTTTGCGTTATGTTCGGAAGTTTACGTTACATTTACATTTACTGTGATTTAGCAGACACTGTAATCCAGTGTGACTTACATAGGTTACAGTTTTTATATTTCATACAGCTGGATATTTACTGAGACAATTCTGGCTCATGGGTACAGAAGCAGTGCCCCACCGGGGAATGGAACCAGCAACCTCTCAGTTACGACCCCTGCCCCTTACTACTGGGCTACACTGCTGCCCAGTAACAGTTTGTCAATAGAAACCATGATGGAAGAAGATATGTAGAAGTCTGGTTGTGACACATTTTCCAAAAAAAGGAAATAAAACAAATTTATCCAAACGAACCTTCCCTCCTAACACAATGTCATACAGCTGGCCTGTTATGAGCTTGTTTAATGTGTGATTTAGTGAATGTGTTCACATCTAAAATGAGGAAATGCATAGAGCAGTATGAGGAGGAAGTTGAGATGGGAAAAACACACATTAAAAACAGATTTACTGCTTTCGCTCACACAATAAAACTATAGTATATGCCAGTGTGGAACCTTGAGTCCATGAGTTCAAAAATGCATTTTCATCACTTTAGAGTTCGAGTGTTATCAATTGTAGATGTTATCAATACTAAACTGCCCACATCTAATGAAGCAATACATTATCTCTAGAAGGGAGCTGAGGAAGATTTATAAACTATTGAATGACTGAGTGATTAGTGCAGGGGGTTTCAGGGAAGACCATAAGAGCCGACAGCTATTTTTCAGCATTTCAAGTTGGCATGCCGCACGGCAGAGTGGGCACCCATTGGAGGATAGGGGCAGCTCCACGGACGGCATCTGAGTGACTCTTAGGTTCTTGAGGAATCGCAGGGTGTCTGAGAGTGGTGAGATGAGCAGCCCCAGCTGACACGCCCACCGATATCTCCGGAAGAGCAAAGCCTATTCGTTCCACTGCTGTGGGCTGCTGGGTATGATCGGCTGATGGCACAGCCGAGGTTGAACCCGGGCCATATAGCTCAGCTTGAGCTCAAGAGGAGTGCCTTCACCACTGCACTACTTGGGAGCCCCGGCCTCATCTGTTTAAATTGAACATGACCTGATATTACACGTCACTCAACCTGTCTTGTTCAGTTTGCAAAATTTATAGTGAAGCCAACAAGATTACATTGCATTATATTCATTTAGCAGACGCTCTTATCCGGAGCAACTTCCAGCACAATAGAACACAGGTGTATCCATTCATGTTGAATGAGCACCAGCGCTAGACAGCACTCTTAGACCAGTGAGTGTGAGCATAACACTATTCAAGCCCTACCACCAGTTAACTTGTGCAACCTGACTAGATAAGGGAAGCCAAGTATGCCACACATCAGTCACTAGATAACAGAATCCAGAACATATCAGAATACTACACATAAAATAAACAGCAAGTACTACAAGTGGTAGGTGTTAGGGGACAGGGATTGAGGTGGAACCGAGATGCAGTCTCACCCATGGGGAGTTCATTCTGCCACTGAGGGACCAGTACAGACAGGGATTGTGTTTGAGAGGAGTGACCCCGTCGGTTGCCCCATGCTCACAGAATATAATAATAAGATCCATATTAGGCTATGCTTTTTAATGAAAATGAACCCAAACAATTGTCACAGTTTTCGTTCCCTCCCATATCCACCTTCTGCACATACGCTTACAGAGCTGAAATCAGTGACAATTGGAATGAGAGCTTTGTGAAGGTATGTGGCACCTTTGCTGACGCCAAAACAGTAGAAGGAAAAAAACCGTGACAAATACCTTAGAAAACCACAAGGAAGGTAATACTGCACAAACAGCTGGATGTGTTTGACTTACTTTGAAATATATCAGATCAGATGAAGGTCTTTTGAGGCTGCTGCCGGTGATCAAAGCCTCCAGAACTGCCCTGTGAGTTCTGCTTTTCATTTTGGCCAATGTTGCAAGGCCCTGAATACAGTTACAACACAGAGGATGGAAAATACTCTGGTGAAAGTAAAGTTGTAGACTCTAAGGAAATAAAATGTGTCTTTGTCTGTAATCTTCGTAAGAAATGTAGCTGAGCGCAGGCTGACAAATTATCTGTAGGACAGGTGGAAACTGCAGTCTCGTTTGAAAACGAAGAGTCCATGAAAATCAGGAGTCATTTTCACTCACACCTCAGCTGTTATTATGGCAGAAAAATGCACATGTGTAAGCATGGGCTTCTCATTTTGTCAGCCTTTTGCCAGCATATTCTTATTTCTAAAGAGTTTTGAGTCTCATGAACACACCCAGTCACACTGGAGGAGTCGGCTGGAAGTCTCACAGACGAGCCACACCCGGCTCCTGTAGGGTGTATGGGAGCAGGAGGGTTGTGTGGTAATTAAAATAACTGCTGTCAACACAGCTCTCAATTTAATATAAAGATTAATGGTTGAAAACAATTAATTGTAACTAAGGGACAGGCAGTAATTCTAACAGGAGAGCCATGCCCAGCTCCTGTAGGTTGTGTGGGGGCAAGGGAGGTTGTGTGGAATTATGTGATGTGACATGATGTCGTTTCCAGGCTGAACAGCTGTAACCTCAGTAAGAAATGCTGTGAAGCGCTGGTCTCAGCTATCAGCTCAAATATATGTATATCAGTAAAGCCCCTAGTTCCTTAGGGGGCTTTACTGATATACTGCACATTGCAATCTGGTTAAGAAACTACGCTTGTAAGAATTGTTATGCCATTATATTAGATTATGATGTCCAAGATCCAATCTCAGCACTGAGACACAGTGCCAAAATGCTGATTGTAATGAAAGAGTCAGAAGACTCAAGTGCAGAGCTCCAGTACTTTAATGAAGAGTCAAACAAATCCAAATAAGAATCTTCGAGAACGGTCAAAAACGCAAGCCAGGGTCAAAAAACATGGAGAGCAAAACAGGAGTCTGAACAAACTAGTGATGTTACGCTGGCGACCGATCCGAGTCTTTTGAAAGGGATCTTTTGAAGGGATCCGAGTTGTACTTGAGAGCTGTTCATTTTATTGTTGCACCCAATTTCAGTGCATGCAAGTTCAGTCAGTGTAGCATAGTGGTTATGGAGCAGGAATTGTAACTAAATGGTTGGTTTGATCCCTGCTGAGTGAGTGAGTGAGTGAGTGAGTGAGTGAGAGAGAGAGATAGTGTCAGGACTGCGGCTCCTTAACCGGGCTTGTTTTTGTTTTTGTTTTTGTTTTCCCTGTCCATGTGCTTTTGTTTTTCCCTGTGTTCCAGCCCTGCCCTGCTCTCCGCCCCGTCTCCGCCCACCTGGTCACCTGACTGGCTCCACCCGCCTACCTGCACACCTGAACCCCATTTTGTCATCAGCCTTGCCCTATATATTCCCCGTTTGTTTCATGTCTCATTGTGAGTTTGTCTCAGTTTGTCTGTGTTGCTACAAGCTGTTTTTCCTGTTCTCTTGCCTGTTTTCTTGACCACGTTTTTGGATCCGGTTTTTGGTATTGTTAGCCGTGCTTTTCTGGTTTTCTGACTTTGCCTGTTTTGACTACTTTTTCTGGATTCCCCGTGTCGGCTTTATTAAATTACGCTTTGTGCACCCTATTCCGCTGTCTGCGCCTGAGCCCTGACAGAGAGAGGGAGAGAGATTTTTTTGCCTTGTGATTGTTTAATGGCCGTTACGTTGTAAAGCACAAATACACAATGACATTAGGTCTGGCAATATGAGTATCATTATGTGATATGATTATTTTGCAGATAAACCTAGTAATCCCCGCCCCCTAAAAGAATGATTAGCTGTTCTTTTGAACGGCTCTCGGAAAGGAACCGAGCCATAAGATCCGGCTCCCTTCAAAGAGCCGTTATTCCCATCAGTAGAACAAACAATCCAAATTGCACGACAAAGAGCAGTCCTTAAATCCCCCAGTGGTGATTAGGTGAATTTGCTGCAGGTATATTTAAAACTCAGGTGACTCAGAGCCTGGGCGTGGCTGAACAGGGAGTTGGAGGCAGGTCTGACAGTGATGAGGTTTGACAAATCTCTAGAACTTATTTTACTTTTGTTTCTGTTACAGTTTCTCTTGTAGCTTTGCCATGAACACAAAATTCATACAGCCAACACTGAATAGTGAGTTTTATACATTGTATGCATCGTATCCTCAAGATGCCACTTTCCCAAGGAAAGAAACCCTCAGAAACAGTTGCCCTGTTTTTGTACTTGCTCACCAAGACACTCGACAGTATCCTCTATCTTTTGGTAACGGATACTCCTGTGATCACATGACCATTTATATAGCCATCTACCAATTTGTCAATATGTTCCCTGACATGGAGCACTCTCAAAGTTCAACTATGACGATCAGTGCTACAAATGCACAGGTTCTGTGCTTATCCTGCTTTTGGCTGTGGTGTAACCAGGGGCATTAGAAGTTTTCATAAAGTTCCAGAATGGTTGAACAATGGAGGATTGAGGGAGGATTATTCTCCTAAGATTCTTTTGGAGCTACTTAGGAATACCACTAATTTTGATCTGTGCATTTTTCAATGAAACATCCTTCTTTGGACACACACGCATGATGACACACTTTAGAGGTGTTAGTTTTATAAATATGCCAATTTCAAGCATCAATTTCTTTTGAATGAACAATCAAGTCAGGGTGTACATTTTAGTGTATAATGTATTTCTCTCTCCATTCACCCCCTTATCTGCAGATGCCTGTCTCACACTGAACCAGAAGACAGCACACAGAGTCCTGCCTCTCCCTGAGGAGATGACACAGAGGAGACAGGAGCAGCCATACCCTGATCATCCAAAAATATATAACCCCCAAACTGAGGGGGTCTGCCTGGGTGCTGTTAGCAGGGAGCTGAGCGGAGTGAGATGTGGGCGATTACAGGAGTGGCATATAAATTAATCAGCGGGAAAGGAGAGGATGGGGGCACTTTGACACAACAGCAAGTCCTGGTGCTGGCCTTTCTGTGAGGACAGCTACTCCCTCTGATGCAGGAAAGAGGAATCTCTTGTCTGGCCTTTGCTCTTCCAGTCTTGTAGAGTAAGAGTGTGTGTAAACTGGCCGGCACTCTGTCCTTCTACAGCGTCTCCTCTGACACTCTGAACCTCCTGCACACATTCCATACCACATTCACTGAGCCCCTCTACCCTGGATTTGAGGTTAATGCAATGGTCTCCTGTGTCTTGGAGGAGACCTGTCTCTGTGCAGGTCCAGGTTGAATGCTATTAGCTGTAATTTATGTTATACACATATTTAAATAAATACTTTGGTGTAAGGTGTTTCAAATGTTGTTAACAATTAACCATTGAAAACTGCAATGTATAAGTCTGCAATTTTATATTACTGATACTGATAATCTAATGTAATGACCTTAATAAATGAGTGAATTTTCATATTCATTCTACATGTTACAATGGGCTCTGCATCAAAATGACTCATTGCCTGATCTGATCTGATTTTACACAATAAAAACATTTTAAATCACAGGTGAAGCACATTAGGGTAGGACTTACACCCTGCCAACTGCCTTTCTGTTGTCCCCCTTCTGGTTGGAAAAGTCGGAAAAGATGACTCCAGCATTAAGTGCTGTTACACTCCATGGTGATTGAGGAGAGGTGACTCAGAATCATCCCTGAAATAGGAATAAGGGAGCATAGAAGCAAACTTCCCGGAAACCACCAGAAACATCCCACCACCAAAGACCAAGATCTCCAACAGTTCTAGATTTTAGTCACTTGGTCCTTTGTAAGAAAAAGGCATTGACCACTGTAGACAGTTCAGTTTGTCCTAAATACATTCTGTATTTACCTTTACACCTGAGATTGTGGACAAGATGTGGTGATTGTACACACCTAAACAAATGCATACTTTCCCTGCAGACCCCATAAGAATAACTAATCATGTCCGTTCTAACATACTAATGCCTCCACTTGAGCCATCTACAACTGGTCTGAAAAGTTACTATAGATTTAGCAAGAGAAATGTTCTGTTATCTAAAAAGTAACTAGATTTATCATCAACCACAAATGTCCCAAAATGCAGAAGAACAAATAAAAAAATGTTCTGGCAAAATTACAGTAAATGAACTGTTAGCAGATATTCATAATTCTACATCAAATGTAGAACCAAGAAATTATGTATAAAGGCAAGATTTTCTTAATTACATTAGGATAATCGTGTTTTATGGCACCAAACAATAATACATATCCAACGATGCCAAATTCCATCATGTTACCATACAAATAGTGGCTAACAGTCACCTGGAAGAGCTCATCTGCAGTCATTATATCAGCATTCACTTAAAGTGTTAGGCTTAAGACAGGTCCAAACTCTTGCAGCCAAGGCCATGTCTGAGCGAGTGTAGGCAGTCATATTTGGAAGGCGGGGGGTTATATTCTGCTGCAGCCTCTATCCTCTACAGAGGTCTCCACTGGACTCTCTCTGTCAGCTACAATGCTGAGTGCTGTTAACTGTAATCTAATCTTCTGTGACAATAATTTCTGTTTACCTTCAACTGCAGTACTGCCTGAACATGGAGTAACTTTATGACATGCCCTCCTCTTCTCTTCAAAAGCAATGTATCTTTTATGCAATTTGTTTCTTTTTTTCTGTTTGTCTCAGTGCCAGTTCAATTTTGTTTGCATTGGCATGAACTCAACAACAGAGTAAAATACATTTGTTTATTTACTGTGTGTGTGTGTGTGTGTGTGTGTGTGTGTGTGTGTTTCTGAAGAATTCGATAATAAACCTTAATGTTCAAATCAAGCTAACATCTCTTGAGGAGCTGCTCACGCATATTGCTTCAGTATTTACCGCCACCTAATGGCCAGAGTGAGTAGCACACCGCCAGATGAGCTGATCCAGTTAACAGGTTCAGCTGACAAACAGGAAAGATTATTGTGCCATATAGATTAGCTAGATTGCTCTCTATATTATAACTTCAATTTACATAAGGCAATACACAAACAAGTAAAGTCTGACAAAAAAACATAACTTTGCATCAATTAATACATTGTGCTGCACTGATTTTCCTATGTCATTGTGGTCACAGCGCAGGAGCATATGTGTGAAGTGCAGAGTGGGAGGGTAATGGTGAGGAAGAGGAAGAGCAGAGGATGAGGATGAAGAGGAGGGGAAGAGAGAGGAAGAAGGGGGGATGAAGGTAGGAGTTATCAAGGGAGGAAGTAGAGTCAAAGAGGAGGATGGGTCAACAACAAAGAAAGGAGGAGCAGATGGAGGAGGAAGTAGAGCTGGCAGGTCAGGGCTCTGGCTGGGAGCCACTGAAGGTTTGTTGCTCAGAGAGTAAAGCAAACTGGTTTTATGAGATTCACGTTCAGGACAATTAGATAAGGACACTATATTACACAACGGCTCCATACAGGTCTTAACCCCTTCCTGTAAAACAAAGGTACTTGATACAAAGAGTTTAGTGCTCACTTACTAAACCATGACCCACAGACTAGATGGGGGATACTCCCAATGAGATGGAAATATTTAGTTTTTCCTCCCTCCCATGAAGCTCTAGTATTTCTCTGTGTATTTCAGTACTTCCCCATGAACTGGCATGCGTAAGCGTGTTTCTGCAAGGCTGCTGTAGTGTGATGGCAAAGATAGATATAGCAGCAGAGTCACAGATGAGTGTCAGATACACAGCACTGACTTACAGCTGTCCATCAGTGATGGACTCAAGAGTTTTGCCATTTCAGAAACTGGGGACCATCTGGGATGAAACACCATGTGTCTCGTTTGCCAGTATCATGTGTTTCTCCTGTTGTTTGTGTAGCTATGGGTCTCCCCTTACTGGTCACGACTCACTGGCCCACACATGATGTAAAAATGTTCCCACTGAGGGGGCTCTGGTGAAGGGGACAGGGGAGAGGCGGCAGTTTGGGATGCAGCACAGGCCAATGGCAGGTGTCCTTTCTCCCACTTCAGCGTCCTTTAACCTTTACTGCCATTTTACTGTCAAAGTCACTAGATTGCTAAAGCTCACATTCGGATTGAAGATTATGATGTAACTTCTGATGTAATAACACACACACAGTACCAAGTTATGGAAAAGAATGTAGGAAACACTGGATATGTTTGCTTGGAAAATCACACCAGTTTATGAAAATTAACATGATTCATGTCCAGTCTGGTCATCTGCTCGGCCTCTGTCCTCTGATCTGGATCCCCTCATTCTGACTTGTGAGAATTAAAGAGGCTTCAACCTGAATAATTACTGAAAAAAGACAGAGGGAAGTATTTTACATAAAACCCTACAGAGAGAAAAATGCACATACTGGCATTCAGGGAAACACAGGACACACAAATACTTTCACTTTCACTCCCTGCATTTGCATCAAGAACACAGGCTCTACCAGAAGAGGCTCCATTCTGTGGGATTGTCTGTGAGTGCTACTTAAGTGCTTCTACAGAGAGCTGCTGTATGCTGGGAAGACTGGGACCAGGGAGAGAGGTGCTGTTTCAGCCAGGTATGTGTGGAAACCCTTTTTCTATACCTCACTTTAAATTGGAACAAGCAACATAAAGAGCTATGTAGAAATACATTACCTTAAATAGACTGTGACAGTCAGGAACTAAATTCCACTGTTATTATTATGGTGAACTATACACCATATTCCATAATTCCTTTACCAATAGCAATGAGTAATCTATCAATAAAAGATGTCTGGTCTAAATTAAAAAACTTTTTTAAAGAATCAAACCTATTTAATGTCTATGATTTTAACATTGTTCATTCAAAACAAGAATAACTTATCTGCTTGTACAAGTAGAGAGGACGGTAAACACCATGAACCAGGAAAACAGACACCAGTCAAACAGCTCTAAGGCACTGCGATCTCTGTTTACCTCCAAACTGCATGAAATGCAGAATCTACAAGGCGGCAGGAGGCAGAAACCATCTGAAAGCACAGCCACAGGTTTCTTATTAAACTAGCATCTCAGAGACAGACCCTCTGCTTCCACAGTTTGAATAGTAGAGGTGGGCTGTTAATCAAAATATACAATACACAGACCTGACTGGTACCTGTAACAGTGCAAAGGCAGGTATTGTTTTATATTAGTAGAAGACATGGGGAGGTATGGATTATTAATGCTGATTTCATACTAAAACCTTTATCAACCTGATTTACCTTCAGCATACCTGTGTCTTCTTCCTCCACACCCTCTTCTCAGAAGGCTCTGTGCAGGCATGCCGCTCCAGTCTGACCAGAAACACAGCATTCCCACCATGCCTGCAAAGTGTGATCATTTTAAACATCCTTTATACTTCTGTGCATCCAGATAAGAGAGGGAAATGTTTGTATGTTAAATGTAATAGATAGCAACAGTCTGATTAGGAATATTACTGTTGTTTCTACTGAGCAATACTGTGTGATGAATAAATGATATCATGTAGATTGTGAAATATCTGCATAGTAACAGAGTCTAAATTCCATGATTAGAGCTATGACACATGGAATGTAGGCCTTGATATTGGCAAGAAAGGAGTCACATATGCGAAATTGTATTGATTCTGAAGTGTAGACAAGACTTTCATTGTTTAAATTTAATTAATCAATAAAAAATGTTAAATGTATTAAATTCATTAAATTTAATGCATTTAATATTTCTACACCTTTGCAAACTCCGCATGGAAGAGATAAAATGAAGATAATTTGGAGCTTCTGAGAGGCTCAGTCCTACAGCTCAGACCTGGGTTTGAGTCTGAGTCGTACCGTTCGGCAAACAGGGATTCTGCAGTGGCACAGTGTGACTGGCCTTGTCCTGCTGGGGTAGGGAGGGTTATGCTGGCCAGGGTCCCCTCATCACTCCACTCTCAGCACCCTGACTCTGTGAGACACTCAGATGACTTCAGGGAGATGAACCGATTCTCAGTTCAGTGTTTGCTCCTGTGGTGCATGGGGATGCCAGCGGTGAGGAGAGCTTAATGTACAGATGGAGACTACAAGCTCATGGGGATAGAGGGGGGAATTCAGAAAAATGAAAAATTAAATGCTTTTCAGAATTGAATGATGATTATTTTTTCTGAGGCAACCATGCTAATTATTATTATTACTACAGAGAACAGAGAAGACTCTGTGAGCCAAGAGGAGAACAGAGAGAGACAGAGAGGGACAGAGATGGCAGCTGGTGGTGTAACCTCCCTTCAGAGTGAGTCTTGATTCTTTGTGACAACAAAAAAATGTCTTTAGTCCTTCTTATTTATTTCCATATTAATAACATATTGGTAATACTCTCCAATACTAACTCCAATAACACTGGTGTATTGATCCTTGGACTGCTGTCAGAGCAGTATATTGTATTGTATATAATGTATATTAACACCACTGCTGAGGAGTGAATTGCGTTCTTTCTCTCTAACAGTGAAGGAACACCGTCTCTCAGAGCTGAGGATTGTGCTGCTTGGGGTGAGATGTGCTGGGAAGAGTTCAGCAGGAAACACTATCCTGGGCAGAGAGGAATTTGAGTGTGGAAGAAAAACTTCACAGTGTGTGAAGAGACACGGTGAAGTAGCTGGGAGACAGGTCACTGTGATGGACACACCAGGCTGGTGGACAAATTATACTGTGGAGATCACTCCAGAGTTGGATAAACAGGAGATTGTGCGCAGTGTGTCTCTGTGTCCCCCAGGACCCCACGCTCTCTTCCTGGTCATAGATGTGAGCTCATCATTCACAGGGAAACACAGAACATCAGTGAAGGAACACCTGGAGCTTCTGAGTGAGAGAGTCTGGAGACACACTATAGTGCTGTTTACCAGGGGAGACTGGCTGGGAGACACAACCATTGAGCAGCGCATTGAGGCTGAAGGGAAGGCCCTCCAGTGGATTATAGAGAAATGTGGGAACAGGTATCATGTTCTCAACAATGAGAACAGGGGTGATGGCACTCAGGTCACAGAGCTGCTGGAGAAGATAGAGGAGATGGTGGCAGGACATGGTGGCTGTCACTATGAAATGGACAGAAAGCTCTTACAGGAGGTGGAAGAGAAGAGGAGGGCAGTGGAAGAAATTGCGAAACAGAGGCTGATGAAGGTGCAGAAACAGAGGAAGACTCTCAGAGAGCTTTATAAGGGTGGGTTGATTTTGTCTTTGATACTTAATCTGCATTCATAACTGTGCAATTATGCAATAAGTTATTATATCATCCAGTTTTATTACATTATCGATCGTTAGAAGCTTTAATGACAACTGTCTCTGTACCACTGTGACATCTACAAACCTGATTGAAAGATCTCAAAAATGTTGTTTTGAGTTTAGGAGTGCCAAAAGCTGTTAGGTTGGGATTTTTTCCTGCACCAAGAAAGATTGGTTGATATCGGATTGAATGAACAAGCTGATCATTTATATGACACAAGCACTCTGCTGATTTTGTTTGGTTCAATAGGAGAGAAAGAGTCCAGACAATGAGCAGCTTTAAGAGAGATAACAGGGCTGCTTACAGGCACAGAGTAGAGGGAGTGGGTTCATTCATTTCATTTTGTTTGTTCTATTTTCTGTTGAAAAAATTGCAAAAATCATTTCTGTTGGTGCTCAAGGGACAGTTAAAATACCGCACACAGCTGTGCATTTGTTAATTTAGCATCAAAATGCAGTTTAGGATTGTTATTTTGTTACACTCAATTGCACTGAAATAATTGGTAATTTTACAGGCCAGAGACAATGTCTACATGTACATGCTACATTGGGCGGCAGTGTAGCATAGTGGTTAAGGAGCAGGACTCGTAACCGAAAGGTTGCCGGTTCGATCCCCGCTGGGACACTGCTGCTGTACCCTTGGGCAAGGTACTTAACCCACAATTGCCTCAGTAACTATCCAGCTGTATAAATGGATAACATTGTAAAGAACTGTAACCTATGTAAGTCGCTTTGGATAAAAGCGTCTGCTAAATGAATAAATGTAAATGTAAATGTACATTATAACCTTACAATCAAAACCTTATTTGCAGTGACTGCTAGATCTGATAGGAGCACAAAAAATCTGTAACGGCTCAGACAAGGACTCAGTCGCGGACCACGGGAGCTTCGGGTTCCAGGCAGGTTTATTGTAAACGGTAAACAAAGTCGTAGTACAAAGACAGGCAGGGTCGAGACCAGGAAGGCAATCCGAGGGCAGAACTGGAATCAGGAACAGGAGCAGGCAGGGTCGAGGACCAGGCAGGCAGGCTATCAGGCAATCGGGCAAGGCGGCAGGCAGGGACTTGGTCGGGGCTCAGGCAAGGTAGGAAACCGGGAATCGCACAGACAGAGAAGAAAACGGTGGGGACGAAACACACTGTGACAAACTAACAAACAAGACAGAAACAAGCAGGTTAGAAATAGGGCTGGGCTGATGAGGGGACTGGAAACAGGTGTGCGGGCAGGGAGGTGGAACTGATCAGGTGGGCGGAGACAGGGCGGAGAGCAGGGCAGGGCTGGAACACAAGGAAAAACAACAATCAAAAGCACATGGACAGGGAAAAAAACAAAAACACCACAGCTAGGGAGGCGGAGTACTGACAAAATCTGTCTAGTACATCAACATGGAGTCCAGTCCTAACAGGAAGACTGCTGCTAGCTACGTTCACCACTCTGTGTACAATTAAAAAACTAGAATGTGCCCAATTTGAAAAAGACTTAAGAGTAATAGTTGACCCAAACTTAACAGGATCTAGGCAGTGTGCTGTAGCAGTAAAAAGGGCCAACAGAATGCTGGGATATATAGCCAAAAGTATTGATTATAAATCTAAAGAGGTTACATTAAAATTATACGTTTTAGTCAGACCTCACTTTGAATACTGTGCGCAGTTCTGGGCACCGCAATATAAGAAAGATATTGAGGCTCTTGAAAAAGTTCAAAGGCAACTAAATTAGTTCCTTGCATGAAATATAAAAGCTGTGTGGAAAGACTCAAGTTACTTAACCTATTTAGACTTAGCAAGAGGAGACTTAGGGGTGATCTATTAGAGGTTTTTAAAGTTATAAATGGACTCAATAAGGTTGACTATAATACATTTTTAATGTGAGTTTTCGTGTGATATAAGGAAGTATTATTTTACACAAAGAGTTATCAATACATGGAATAGGTTGCCAAGTCATGTAGTTGAGGCAGAGACCCTTGCTTTGTTGGATTCTCTATAATTGTAATGGCGAGCTTAGTCGGGATGAATGGCTTGTTCTCATCATAATATGTTCTTATGTTCTTATGTAAAAAATCTACTTACCTGATACATAACCATCATTGGGTAAATAAAATGATATATTCAACAATTATATGACATTATCTGTATTTTTCGTTACACTCAATTACACTCAAATAATTGAGAACAATTTTGCGGCCAGAGACAATGTCTAAATGTACATCATAACCTTACAAACTTATTTGCAGTGACTGCTAGGTCTGATAGGAACACAAAATAATCTGTCTCTAGTACATCAGTATAGAGTCCAGTCCCAACAGAAAGACTGTTGATTGCTAGTTAGCTTTGCCACTTTGTTACATGTTCTGTGTTGGACTGGATGACGAACTGTCTCCTTTGCTACATAGCAACAAAAGGACGCTGGTGATGGTCAATGTATGTGTATTTCTGTGTGTGTGTGTGTATGACAATTAAATAAATAATATTGTTTCTTTCTACCAGGGGACAAACATCGTCTCTCAGAGCTGAGGATTGTGCTGCTGGGGGGGAAACACTCTGGGAAGAGTTCAGCAGGAAACACCATCCTGGGCAGAGAGGAGTTTGGGACTGGAATGACACTTATACAGTGTGTGAAGAGACAGGGTGAAGTAGCTGGGAGGCCGCTCACTGTGATCGACACACCAGGCTGGTGGCACCCGTCTCTGAAGAGTAATCCAGAGCTGCATAAACAAGAGTTTGTACGTAGTGTGTCTCTGTGTCCCCCAGGACCCCACGCAGTCTTCCTGCTCATCAATATGTGCTTCTCATTCGTAGAGATGGCTAAGACGTCAGTGGAGGAATACATGGGTTATCTCAGTGAGAGAGTCTGGAAACACACTATAGTGCTGTTCACCTGGGGAGACTGGCTGGGAGACAGAACCATTGAGCAGCACATTGAGGCTGAAGGGAAGGCCCTCCAGTGGCTTGTAGAGAAATGTGGGAACAGGTATCATGTTCTCAACAATGAGAACGGGGGTGATGGCACTCAGGTCACAGAGCTGCTGGAGAAGATAGAGGAGATGGTGGCAGGACATGGTGGCTGTCACTATGAAATGGACAGAAAGCTCTTACAGGAGGTGGAAGAGAAGAGGAGGGCAGTGGAAGAAAGAGCGAAACAGAGGCTGATGAAGGTGCAGGAACAGAGGAAGACTCTCAGATCACTTTTTAAAGGTGAGTTCATTTCCTGTTTAAACTAAATTTGAATGATTGGCTGTTTTTGTTACTCTGTTAAATCTAAAGAGAAGAAGCATTTCAATTTGGTTCCCCTCACCTTGATGACATGCCTGGATGTTTAGACTGTGACACAGACATGCAACATACACTAAAACAGAGAAAACAGTGAAATTAAACAAACAAGCTGACAGAGCACTCTGCTAATATGAGATGAGTAAAATAAACCAGACATTAAACAAGAAAGAGGTGAAGAGATAGGGGGATAGAGAAAGAGAATGTCGTGTTTAGAATGGGATGAACATGGATTTTGAGTGCAGTATGTTATAAGGCAGTGTGACATTGGGTAGCCTCAGCAGACATAAACTATGGCAGCATACAAAGGGGTGGTGAGCAGAAAGGTTGAGACCCACGGCCAAGAAGGTGATCCGAGACTATTCAACCCCATATACGGCAGGAAACAAACAGGTGCAGTCCAACAAGAAACAAAACAGCTTCATAGTACCTTAGGTTTTTTTTATAGCCACAGGCCACCTTCCTCCTTAGTACCCACATTACTGTAAGAATTAGTGTAAAGGTAAGTTTTCAGTCTAGCCTTAAAAACTGTAACAACTCTGTCCTGCAGAGGGCAGCAGTGAGCCTAGAATCAACCCTGAAGGCAGTGTCTGCAAAGCAGGACAGCAGATTTTACTGGAGACACACACATACAAACAGAGTCACGCACACACAGCAACAGTACGATTACAGAATCACTCCTTAGGGGGGTCATTTAGAATTTATAAATCTCAATGGAAAAATCAGCCACCTGTTAGAGTAATGTTCATTTTTCTTGCAGACATAAATGCACAGCCCTCCTGGCTGAAGTCCACAGTGTTAATCATGAATTCACTACTGTACCACACTGCTCCACTCTTACAGGGAGCAGCTCGTCTCAGACCTGAATGTGTGTTAAGACTTTTGATGAGGAATATATTATGTTCTTTATCTCTGATAGGAGAGGAACACCGTCTCTCAGAGCTGAGGATTGTGCTGCTCGGGGGAAGATATGCTGGGAAGAGTTCAGCAGGAAACACCATCCTGGGCAGAGAGGAGTTTGAGTCTGGAATAAGAACTGCACAGTGTGTGAAGAGACAGGGTGAAGTAGCTGGGAGGCAGCTCACTGTGATCGACACACCAGGCTGGTGGAGGAATAATTCTGTGAAGAAAACTCCAGAGCTGGATAAACAGGAGATTGTGCGCAGTGTGTCTCTGTGTCCCCCAGGACCCTACGCTCTCTTCCTGGTCATTAATGTGAGCTCATCATTCACTGAGACAAACAGGAGAGCAGCGCAGGAACACCTGGAGCTTCTGAGTGAGAGAGTGTGGAGACACACTATAGTGCTGTTCACCAGGGGAGACTGGCTGGGAGACACAACCATTGAGCAGCACATTGAGTCTGAAGGGAAGACCCTCCAGTGGCTTGTAGAGAAATGTGGGAACAGGTATCATGTTCTCAACAATGAGAACAGGGATGATGGCACTCAGGTCACAGAGCTGCTGGAGAAGATAGAGGAGGTGGTGGCAGGACATGGTGGCTGTCACTATGAAATGGACAGAAAGCTCTTACAGGAGGTGGAAGAGGAGAGGAGGGCAGTGGAAGAAAGAGTGAAACAGAGGCTGATGAAGGTGCAGAAACAGAGGAAGACTCTCAGAGCACTTTTCCAAGGTGTGTTTATTTTCTCTTTTACATTAAATTTGGATTGTTTTGTCAAACACTTTAAGCACTGCATGGTGCAGCTGTTTTCGGTGTAATATAGACTACTTTAAGTTGTCTGTAGCAGCGTGAGTAGAGTATCAAACAATTCCTCACTTTTTTACTTTCTCCTGATGATGGGTTTTGCACTTTACCTCGGTGCTGATTGACTGGAATGAATGGTGGCATAGATGACAGTGTTGCCTACATGGTGCTGTGGGTGACCTTATTGTGACCTCACAGAGAGCAGAACTGACAGCTGACTGGGAAACAGGCCTCCCTCACAGTGTGCCGGAATGGCCCAGTGCTATAGAGGGACAAGGTATAGAAGGACAAGACATAATTTCAGACGAAGAACGTTGCGTTGCGCCATGCCAAAATACCAACACAACCCAAATATTCACAAAGAGCGCATCATTGCTGACTGCTACTCATCACCCTCTTACGGAGGCCAAAGTGCTATGCATTTGGGAATTAAAACTTATCATGTGTTTGAAATGATGTACCAGATGTTGCGCCAATTCAACTAAGGTTTTTATTACAAAACATAAATCATGACAGATCAAATGAAGCTGTCAATTTTTCAGCTATTAGCCTTTAAAACTGACAAAATACCATCTCTGCTGACAGAACACACAAATGCATTAACAATCAGGGCGAAAATTACTAGATTAATGTGAAGGTCATGAGCTCCCTTCACAACTGCACTACTCTTCCACATTACCCTACACTTATAAAGAACTCGTCTCAAAGCTGAATGTATATCAACACTTCTGAAATGAATCAATTATATTATTGCTGTAACAGGTGAGCAAGATGAATCCAATAGCAGAGACCACACAGTTGCACAGATGGGTTGTAAACAAACAAAGTAACTCCATTGGAGACTCAAAAATGAGAGGCTTTTTGCACAAGAACATACTGGAAGCAGAGCAGCTCAGGACTGAGCAGGGAGCCAAACCAACAGGCAGGGTTTATATAGGGTACCAAACACATGATGAAACTAACTGCACACAGCTGAAAGCAATTAACTGCATTAGGCAAGGCACAAAGAGGAAGACAGAACCTCTGGTGGAAATTCGAGGATGCCTGTTGGTTGTTGCGAGAAGCATTCTCTGAAACCGTGACAATTTCTCTTTGACAGGAAAGGAACACTGTCTCTCAGAGCTGAGGATTGTGCTGCTGGGGGGGAGATGTGCTGGGAAGAGTTCAGCAGGAAACACCATCCTGGGCAGAGAGGGGTTTGACACTGTGATAAGAACTGCACAGTGTGTGAAGAGTCAGGGTGAAGTAGCTGGGAGGCAGCTCACTGTGATCGACACACCAGGCTGGTGGAGGAGTTATTCTGTGAACAAAACTCCAAATCTGGATAAACAGGAGATTATACGCAGTATGTCTCTGTGTCCCCCAGGACCCCACACTCTCTTCCTGGTCATAGATGTGAGCTCATCATTCACAGAGACACACAGGATATCAGTGGAGGAACACCTGGAGCTTCTCAGTGAGAGAGTCTGGAGACACACTATAGTGCTGTTCACTATGGGAGACTGGCTGGGAGACACAACCATTGAGCAGCGCATTGAGGCTGAAGGGAAGGCCCTCCAGTGGCTTGTAGAGAAATGTGGGAACAGGTATCATGTTCTCAATACTGAGAACAGGGCTGATGGCACTCAGGTCACAGAGCTGCTGGAGAAGATAGAGGAGATGGTGGCAGGACATGGTGGCTGTCACTATGAAATGGACAGAAAGCTCTTACAGGAGGTGGAAGAGAAGAGGAGGGCAGTGGAAGAAAGAGCAAAACAGAGGCTGATGAAGGTGCAGGAACAGAGGAAGACTCTCAGAGCACTTTTTAAAGGTGAGTTCATTTCCTGTTTAAACTATATTTGAATGATTTGCAGTGAAATGTAAGTTTATAAAAAGATATTCCTGTCCTTATTTTGTCCTCAATTTTGTTGCTTTCTATATGGAGGTGCAAATACCTCCCTAAGATTCCATTTTGTGATTTTTTTTTTTTTTTCTCTATTTTTGTGACTCTGTTAAATCTAAAGAGAAGAAGCATTTCAATTTGGTTCCCCTCACCTTGATGACATACCTGGATGTTTAGACTGTGACACAGACATGCAACATACACTAAAACAGAGAAAACAGTGAAATTAAACAAACAAGCTGACAGAGCACTCTGCTAATATAAGAGATAAGTAAAATAAACCAGACACTAAACAAGACATTTGCATGTTGCAGTAGATGCTCTTATACAGAAGAGTATGCACGATGAGTACATTTAAGTACTTTCAGAACCTTTTCCTTCACACCTGTGAGTGGCCTCTTAGTTTCATGATTCATGTTGCTTTAAAGTATTTATCATTTTAGAGCAGGTGCTGTGTAGATATGGTAATCCATAATGTCTGGATGTATTTGAGCTGACAGTTATGACAGTTAATGAAATGTTTGCCAGCCCATGAGTTGTTTAGTCATGGAGTTGTTTAAGGATACAAAGTTGATTTTTTTTTTTTTTTTTTTTTAATGCTGTTGTTGAGAACTCTGCCTAGGATTGTGATGATGTCACCAGGGTAGATGAGGAATTTTTCCAATTGTAATTGTAACCCCCCCGTGTAATAAGACAGCAGATTTTACTGGAGACACACACATACAAACAGAGTCACGCACACACAGCAACAGTACGATTACAGAATCACTCCTTAGGGGGGTCATTTAGAATTTATAAATCTCAATGGAAAAATCAGCCCCTTGTTATAGTAATGTTCATTTTTCTTGCAGACATAAATGCACAGCCCTCCTGGCTGAAGTCCACAGTGTTGATCATGAATTCACTACTGTACCACACTGCTCCACTCTTACAGGGAGCAGCTCATCTCAGACCTGAATGTGTGTTAAGACTTTTGATGAGGAATATATTATGTTCTTTATCTCTGATAGGAGAGGAACACCATCTCTCAGACCTGAGGATTGTGCTGCTCGGGGGAAGATATGCTGGGAAGAGTTCAGCAGGAAACACCATCCTGGGCAGAGAGGAGTTTGAGTCTGGAATAAGAACTGCACAGTGTGTGAAGAGACAGGGTGAAGTAGCTGGGAGGCAGCTCACTGTGATCGACACACCAGGCTGGTGGAGGAATTATTCTGTGCAAGACACTCCAGAGCTGGATAAACAGGAGATTGCGTGCAGTGTATCTCTGTGTCCCCCAGGACCCTACGCTCTCTTCCTGGTGATTGATGTGAGCTCATCATTCACAGAGACATGCAGGAGATCAGTGGAGGAACACCTGGAGCTTCTCAGTGAGAGAGTCTGGAGACACACTATAGTGCTGTTCACCAGGGGAGACTGGCTGGGAGACACAACCATTGAGCAGCACATTGAGGCTGAAGGGAAGGCCCTCCAGTGGCTTATAGAGAAATGTGGGAACAGGTATCATGTTCTCAATACTGAGAACAGGGGTGATGGCACTCAGGTCACAGAGCTGCTGGAGAAGATAGAGGAGATGGTGGCAGGACATGGTGGCTGTCACTATGAAATGGACAGAATGCTCTTACAGGAGGTGGAAGAGAAGAGGAGGGCAGTGGAAGAAAGAGCGAAACAGAGGCTGATGAAGGTGCAGGCACAGAGGAAGACTCTCAGAGCGCTCTTCAAAGGTGGGTTCATTTCTCTTTTACATTAAATTTGTTCTGGTTATTGTCAAATATATTTGCTGTATGGGCCTCCAGTTATCAAGGTCATATAAACTACTATCAGTTGCCTTTAGTGGTGTGAGTGGAGTACCATGCAGTTCTCCACTTTTTTGCACTGTCCTGATGTTGGGGTTTGCATTGTACCTGGATGTTGATAGAATGGATCCCCTGATGGTGGCATAAATGACAGTGCTGCCTACATGGTGCTGTGGGTGACGTTATTGTGAACTCACAGAGAGCAGAACTGACAGCTGACTGGGAAACAGACCTCCCTAACAGTGTACTGGAATGACCCAGTGCTACAGAAGGACAAGGACTCTGTCACCCTTGCAGTAATATGTGGGACAAATTGGGTATGGGAAAACCATGAAGCATACAGCTGAAATGCCCTGGTGAAGCTGGTGATCTTTAGTCATTTTATAAATCACACTTGATTCTTACTTGAATGCCATTTCAGCCAGTGATTATATAATTGTTTTTTTTTTTTTAGCTTTGCTTTGTTCTGAGGTGTTTTCTCTCTTTCTCATTCTTGTTGGGAGGTCTGTCTGCCTCATCCATATTTATATTGTGCTTGGCTATCCATGTTTTAACATTTGACCAATGAAGAGTTTTTGTTGGATTAATTATTGTTATTCATACAGAAAGCAGAATTAATAAGACAATGTTGTAAACCATGGAAAGGAACTATTTTCTGTATTTTTTCGGTTTCATACTGTTTGGTTTGGGAGTGATCACATTTAGTTTAGATTCATAAACTCCAGTTTGAAAGCATTCAATGTTGTCATTGAAACAATTAAAAATGTCAATTAAATGTTGTTTAGTAGCAGATGTCTCTCTTAGGCATAATTTTTAAACAAATTCCCCCTGACATGCTGTCGGATAGATACTGCAGTGGGCTTCCAACAGGACTTGTACAAATGCAAATGCAAAACATTTGACTGTGCTGTACCAAAATACCATCACACCCCCATATTTTCACAACCAGTGCTATGCACTTTGGAATTAAAATTCATCATGCATGTTTGAAATGCTGGACCAGATGTCACTCAAGTTTAGTTAGGAATTTTATTTTTAAAAATCATGACAGATTACGTTAAGCTGTTAATGGCATTTTTCCGTAATTATCCTTTAAAACTGAAAAACAGCACCTCTACTGATAGAAAACACAAAAACATTCACAGTTAGGGCAAAGATTACTAGAAGTGAAGGTCATCAATTCTCTTCACAACCACTTCCACACCACGATGATGAATAAATTGTATAAATAATATAAAATAAATAAAATGTTCTTATTCCCTGACAGAGGACCACCGTCTCTCAGAGCTGAGGATTGTGCTGCTGGGGGGGAGATATGCTGGGAAGAGTTCAGCAGGAAACACCATCCTGGGCAGAGAGGAGTTTGAGCCTGGAATAAGAACTGCACAGTGTGTGAAGAGACAGGGTGAAGTAGCTGGGAGGCAGCTCACTGTGATCGACACACCAGGCTGGAGGAGGAATAATTCTGTGAAGAAAACTCCAGAGCTGGATAAACAGGAGATTGTGCGCAGTGTGTCTCTGTGTCCCCCAGGACCCTACGCTCTCTTCCTGGTCATTGATGTGAGCTCATCATTCAAAGAGACACACAGGATATCAGTGGAGGAACACCTGGAGCTTCTCAGTGGGAGAGTCTGGAAACACACTATAGTGCTGTTCACCAGGGGAGACTGGCTGGGAGACACAACCATTGAGCAGCACATTGAGGCTGAAGGGAAGGCCCTCCAGTGGCTTGTAGAGAAATGTGGGAACAGGTATCATGTTCTCAACAATGAGAAGAGGGCTGTTGGCAGTCAGGTCAGAGAGCTGCTGGAGAAGATAGAGGAGATGGTAGCCAGAAACAGAGGTGGACACTTCACTATACAGAAGAAAGAAAGAAGGGGTTTCAGTTTGACACAGTGGTTTCAGAGTAAGAAAGAGACAGAAAAGTCTCTTGAGGAGGAATGGAGCAGAAAAGAAGAGGAGCTGATAGAGAGGATGTTGAAGGTGGTGGTCGACTCAGAGACAGAGGGATCCACTCTGCCAGCCAGGAGGTGGAGGGGCAGCATGGAGTTTCCCCCTTCTTGTGAGTTTGGTTCATTACCTTCCCACTTTTCACAGCATTTACAGTTTAGCTGGACTTTGACAGTCTGATCACTCTTCCCTCACTTTGCATTGAATGAACAGCAAAACAATTCATTAATACTTTCACTTTCACTCCTGTGTCTCCGTTATTTATGTGCATTTTCCTAAATGTTGTAGATTTACCTCAGCCCTCCAGTGAGTTTGGTTCAATACCTTCGCACTGTACATTTACAGTTACAATCCCTTTTTTACATCAGCAACATGATTCCCTTTCATTGCATTCACAAAGCAGCAAAACAATATTCAGTTTATTTGTACTCTTTATATGCTTTTATCCATTTTTAAGTGTATTTTGTTTTTTTTCTGCTCACCGCCTTCCCCTCTTGCTTGCAAGCTGCTTCTGATCTTCAGGTATTATTGGCAGAAGTCAAATTCCCAGATCTGCACTCTCGCCCTCACTACCCTACTTAAACACTCATTCCTCAAACGACTCTCTGAGCATCCATGCTCAGTTCCGTTACTTATCTCATCCACCATGTTTTCCCCTTTTAGGGTCATAACAGACTAGCTAGTGTGTCATTGTGATTAATGCATATATTTCTAAGTGTGACACAGACGTTGATGCTTATCAGTATATCACACACCTCTACCTCCCATTTCTGGGCATGCTTCTCCACAGACAAACGATATATCTGAATACTTCATGGGGAAACACATTTCATCAATATAGAGTTTTCTGCGATGAAGATGGCTTAATCATGTCAGGATACTATATGTGCAAAATGTATTAATTAATCAGTACAAGAGACCCTCAGTATTTGTGAGGGTAAGTTCTTGAGATCCCAAACAAAGTAGACATCCACAAATACTGAACTGTGCTGAAAAAAGGCTCAAGCACATCGAATGTAATGTAACAGCTGGGGACAGGGAGTCTGTCTGGAGCAAATATTTAAAACACTGTAACAGGTTTGCTGTTGGTGTGTTACAGTGAGTGGAGGGACTCCAGCCCCTTCTGAAGCAGGCAGCTCTGTGTGGGATGAAGAATTGGCTCGTGGACGGGTCAGAGGGAAGGTGTCATGGTGGCTGAGAAAGAATCAGGCAGAGAGCTCAGCATCATCTGGATACCGAACAGGGAGCTCTGTACAGAGTGAGGCAGAGATGTCTGACCTAATGAGACCGGAAGAGGACAGTGATGCTGACACTCCTGATTAAAAATGTTCCGCACCGCCACCATGTGGTAGTCTTTATTACTATTACATTATGTATAGAACACCAAACCTTAGAATGACACTACTGTAACCTCCATCCACTCCATTACACTTCACCTTGAATGTGTAATGTTAAATTTTTTGAATACATTGCTTTGCTTGTTAATTTTGTTGGGTATATGTGTTTTCATATTTTGATAATCGTGATAATCGTGTTAATAAAAACCGTGTTATTAATCTATAATGTACTAAGTTTGTCAATGTCTAAAAATCAATCTACAGTATGTTCTGTAGGATGGAAATACTTTCCAATTGGTTCTACAGCAAAATGACTTATTTACTGATCATAAATATTATTTATGATAATTTTTATCATTCACATCATTTACCAAGAGAGAACCTCTCCAAAAAAACATGTACTGTGGCTAAATGTTGAAATAAATAATAATTAAATAAATAATTTGATTTGTCAGCTATTAAGGCTCTTCTTGCATTCCTTTGTACAGACATGTCACCTGACCATCTTCAACAGCCTAGCAACTGTTCCTCAGGAAGAATGTACCCTCATATTCCACTGATCTGAGATCAGAGATTACCAGGCCATGTGCCAATAAAGAACTACAGGAGTTAAAAGAAAAACATCCTTGCAGTTAGTTTTATTCTTTAAGATGTCAGATAAGACAGTCGCTGACACCTCATTCAACAGTCTCAGCAATTAGGCAGATGTGGAAAAAGTGTGTATTTCTCAAATTCAAAGAATATATTTTGTTTTTACCCTTATATTTTTTACCCCACTGTTTTACTGAAAATACATTCACTCAGCATTTAACAATACGTAATACTTTGGCCCCCTAGCTGTGGTTTTTGTGTTTCTCCTTGTCTGTCAATGTCGTCCATGTGCTTTTGTTTACGGCTCCCTAGTGTCCGGCCCTGCCCCACTCTCTGCCCTGCCCCCGCCCACCTGATTTCCTGATCGCCTCCAGCTGCCTGCCTGCCCACCTGCTTCCCATCTCCTCGTCAGCCCAGCCCTCTATCTGCCCTGCTTGTCTCTGTCTTGTTGCTAGTTCGTCTCAGTGCTCTGTTATGTTCCTGCCTTGTTACTGGTTTGTTGTTTTGATGCTGACTTTCTGCCTGACTTCGTACCTTGCCTCTGCCTGCCGTTCCTGCCTTGGTTGCCTGATCTGCCTGCTTACGCGGTTTCGACCCAGCCTGTTCCCCTCCCTGATCCCTGCTCCTGGTTTGTTTCTGCCTGGGACTGCCTTCCCGGTTTTGACTCTGCCTGTTCTGCTACCACAAACACTAGACTCTGCATTCATTTGCTGGAATTTGTGCAATTCTGCTGTTTCTTGTAACTGTGGAACAACGGTGAACACAAACATGTATTAGTTTGCATGGTTTGCATGAAGGGGAAAATTAGGCTGATATTATTTGGGAAAGATTTTGCCAAGGTAGAGTCCTCTACACCAGCAAGCTAATGTTTTGTTTTGTAATGTTTTGCTTACCTCTAGCTGCTGAATGAGAAAGACCACTTCTCTATTTTCTCACACATATGACAGCAATGGTGTGCTCCCTGGAGGCCATATTGTGCCACTATGCAAACGCTGCTGTCTCACAAGGAAGTTGCTCATTCTTTTATGGCAGCAACAATGACCAGTAGCTTGTGCTTTGGGCTCATATTTTTGTGGAATCCTGAGGTGATGAACTACACCACCACTGCACACTTTCTAAACTTGTGTGTTTCAGGCCTGACATGACTGATTGTGCAGGAACCCACATAGGTTCACTCTCAGAAAACACATCATCTAAAAAAAATGGTATTTGTACTTGACCTGACACATCTCTTCTGCGCTCACCTGATCCCCTGACACACTACTGCCTAAGCAGTTTCTTATATCCTAAACATTGTTTTCCTTAAAAAAAAAATGAAAACTAATGGTTTCATGCACTCATGTCTCTACCAGCTAGCTTGTACCTTGTCTGACCAACTGTCAACTTGATCATGCAGTGACTCCTTATGTGGCTTTTTCCTTATGTTGTACTCTGCTTCTGATAAAAGCATCTGCCAAATGAATAAATGTAAATGTAGTTCCTATATGCTTATCCACCACAGTTCAGATAACAATTACATTGTTTACACTACATCCTTCATCTAAGTACACAAATTTAGATACTGACATGAATCAAATTGGCTGTTTATAATCATTTCTAATTAAAATTTTGAAGTGGAGACCAGACATAATTGATTGAATACTGTGACTAGAAAAATCTGTTTTTTAATTTATTTTTTAGAAAGTTACCGCTCAGTGCAATAATGGTACCTATAGCCAGCTGTAGCAAAAACTAAATAGAATAGAGTAGAATAAATCTTTATTGTCCACCAGAGTGGAAATGTGTCTTTGGCTCACCAAACACAAGAACAACAGCATAAGAAGCAGACAGGCAGTTAATAAAACAGATATGTAGACAAGGTCACATTACACATGAAAAAAAATCAGTTCATGTTAATGTCTCTGGCTTCAATCTTATCAGCCACTTGCAGAGTTAAGAATATTGATGGCACTTGGGATGAAACACTTAAATATATTTTTATTTGCCAGAGGGACTCTATAGCGCCTCCTGGAGTTCATAGGCTTGAATTGGCTGAAGAGAGGATGGGAGCTATCTGCCAGGATGCTCTTCGACTTCTGGGAGCTATCTGCCAGGATACTCCTCGACTTCAGGCGTTATCCTGTGGTCATGAATGTTAGTCAGATAATGATGACATGTTTCCTGTTGAGAGTTAAACGGATTTCAGTGCTGGGGAATGCAGTCCACCAGCAGCAGTGTTCTGGATGTCCGATCAAACTCTGACCAATAATCCTTGGGTCCTGGGAATCACAGTGGAATTTATATACATTTATATATTTATACATTTTTATATATATATAGTATATGTGTGTGTGTGTGTGTGTGTGTGTTAATAAAGTGTAGATACATTGCATTACATTACATTTAACCTTTGCTGTCATAACCACACAGCACAGCTCCTGACAAAACACATGATTAGTTTGATCAGCACTGTGCACCTTTGCCACAGTGCCTGTATAAGGTATTGTCCGCCTTGGATTTTGACATATTTTGCCGTGTAACGATCTGAAATTTACAATTTACAGTTTACAATATTTTTGTAATGTATTCAAATGCATTTTTTTCCTACAATAAATAAAACATACTTTAAACTTTGACAAAGTCAAAATTATTTTTACTCTGAAGTAAAATTTAATGAAAAATAGAAAATGGAAAAAGTACAGCCTGGATAACTATTCAGTCGCTGAGTTATTTAAATGCATTTCGTTTTTAGTTGTTTCTCCTTTTGCAGAAATTACAGCTTCAAGTCTTCGGTGGTATGCTGTAACCAGCTTTGGGGTTAAATTTTTCCCACTGTTCCTTGCAAAATTGTTCGAACTGTTGCACCAGGAATGTCTTCGGCCCCTTGGCTCCTCCTCTGACTAATGCCCCTCTTGCCTAACTGCTCAGTTATGGAGGACTACCTGATCAGTGAAGATTTTGGGTAATCTTGTTTCCACTTCTTGATAATTGATTTAATAGTGCAGCACAGAATACTAAATACCTTTGAAATCATTTATATTCCTCTCTTGACTCCTTTCCTGAGGTGTTGAGAAAGCTCCTTTGCACATAATGCAATATGAAGACAATGTCCAGAGGTGGGACCTCACACAGACGTGTGTATTTAACCTTACAAATACAGCTGTGCTCATTCTGAACTGTTAATCACTTTAATTGCACACAGTGGGCTTCTAGTCAGCATATTGAGTAAATTCTAAAGGCAACTGGTTGAGCTGGTTAATGCTAAAAGGGTGAATACTTTTGTAGTGAAGATTTTTATGCCTTTGTAATTTTGAATAATTTAAGTTTTCAGCCCCAAACTTTTTTTGCTCATTGATACTGTAGAGCATTACATTTACATTTACATTTACATTTATTTATTTAGAAGACGCTTTTATCCAAAGCGACTTACAAAAGTGCATACAGCAAGTATAGCGACAGTACGGGGACAGGATGTGTACAGTTCCACAATGAGACAGTTCTCAGCTGAGAGCAAGGTCTGTTTGAGGACACAGTACTATTAGATTTGTACAATTACAGCCTATAGGGGAACTAATACGATACACTTTCTAACGGCGGACTTCAACAACTTCAAACAGCGCAATGAGCGTCAGGGTAAAGGCGGCAACAAGAAACAATTTAAAAAGCAAAGCAATTTACAACAGCACTGATGGGGGGGGGGAGCAGCAATTGTGTGTTGGGTCAGTCCAGGTAGAGTCTGAAGAGGTGCGTCTTCAGGCCCCGTCTGAAGGAATGGGGTGAAGAAGCTGTCCGTAGCGAGACAGGGAGTTCGTTCCACCATTACGTGTAGATCGGACCAAAAATGTAAATCTATCAAGATTTCAGGCTGTAACAGAACAAAATGTGGTGAAATCCAAGAGGAGTTAATACTTTCTACAGCCACTGTACATACACTACTGTACAGGTTGGCTGTATCAGGGGTAAAAGAAAATAAGTATTAATAATACAGTCATTAGTAATTAGATCATATCAGAATATTTTTCTGTTATCATACAGTTAATAAATACACATTAGGCCAGGATATGTTCTGTACTCATACATTAAAAACACATTAGGTCAGAATATGTTCTGTAACTCCCATGACTTTGTCATGTGATGGCTGAGTGAAACTTGTTTGCACATACCCCTGTTGATAAGTGTGCATGCACTTGTGAGTCTGCCTGACCACAGAGTGGGTAACCAACACAGGAAGGAGACATTCAGAGCACGGCATTGTGCTTGATAGCACCATTTTCTCTGTGAAAATTTTCACTGCTTTAAATACATCAGGATACAACACACTCATGAAAATAGAAATGTATTGCATGTCATGTGCTCATAGAGTGAGCAGGAGAACCTCAGATCTCCTTTTCCACACTGGGACCACACTACATCTACAGCAAAAAAAAACCCTCTCTTTAATTCATTAGTGCTCTAAGCTGGTATAAGGGTGATACAGAGAGGCCAGTGGTGATATTACTGTCAGCCATTTAAATCTTATTTATACTTTCATTCACTCTAATTTAGTCTTATGATATATAGAAACATGATCTATGAAAAGGTATGTCTTTGCGCCTGTTTGAGAAGAGGGGTTGTGAGGGGGGTGGAGATGCACAGGTTTGGGAATCAGATTGAGCAAAGCAGTGACAGCATCAGCACTTTGATGGGAAGATGTTTTGCAGTTTTGTTGCAGAACTTTGTGGCCTGGCAGTTCACTAAATAAGTTTGTTTTAAGCAGGAAGTCCCCTGTGTTTGAGTTCTCATCTATATGTGCCAGCCTGACCACAGAAAGATAACGAAAAACAGTGGGGCAAATACTGAGCAGTGCTAGTGCATCTTTTTGTGAGAGGTTATGTCATTTTACAAATAAAGATCCAGTAATAAATCCAGTTGTATCTTATTTGTCCATTTTGTTACAAATGATCAAAAATGTTTGCATGTTTTGCACTTTCCTACTTGATTCATTTGTGCTCTAAACTGGTAATTTACTCTTCGGATAAGTTGAAACATGATCTATGAAAAGGCATGTCTTTGCACCTGTTTGAGAAGAGGGTTGTCTTTGCACCCGTTTGAGAAGAGGGATTGTGAAGGGGGTTGGGGATGTACAGGTTTGGGAATCACATGAGTAAAGTAGTGACAGCATCAGCACTTTGGTGAGAAAATGTTTTGCAGGTTTTTTCAACAGTTTGTGGTCTGGCAGCTCAGTTTCATGTCAGCAGGAAGTTTGGGTTCTCATGTGTATGTGCCAGTCTGATCACAGGAAAACATGGCAGGCAAATACTGAGCAATGCTACTGTCTGTTTTTATCAATGGTTTTGTTGTTTTTAAAAATAAGGATCCAGTAACAAATCAAGTTGTATTATGTTTATAGATACAAATCTCTAAAAATGTGTGTATCACTTTCCTATTGATGTGGATTTGAAAGGAAAATGTGAAACTGAAGTTGTGTTTTGTACAGAGAGAGAAGTGAGCACAGGGATTCATCACGCAACTTGGTAAGTTTGAGACAGTATGAGACAATAGAGAATATGGGCTTTAGTGTTTGCAATCAGTATTGTAAATCAATTGTTAATTCAAGGCTGTTCCAATTTTATCTAATCATATGATTACATTTTTACCAGACACTCATCACTTATATATAAATATATTCTAAACTGTGTACAGCCATTCCTGAGGAAGGAAAGTCTCCAGTTCTTTAAGAGTTGAAGGAGGTAGAAATATACTCCTTTATAAGAACATTACCTTTTGTGATTGAACTTCCCTTAAAAGTACAATGATGTTTAGATTTTGTGTTTGGGGAGGCCGTATAAGTTCTTTGAGTTCATCCTGGTGAAAATGAAAGCATTTATCAGGAATCCATTTAGGAGTGTGTATTGGGGTGTTACCATCTTGGAATATGGGATCATCTTGGGGAAACAATGTTTGCACTTGGCTGCCTTAGCATGTAACAGATCCATCACCATGTTTAACAGCTGGGAACAGGCAAAGTGGGTTGAAGGCTTCCTTTAGTTGTCTATAAATAAAAACCCATCCAGATGTCTGAAGAAGAGTAAAAGATGACCTATCAGACCACATTACTTTCTTCCACAAAAGTCCAAGTTTTGTGCTCATCACTCCAGGTTATGAATTTCTGAATGGCAGAACTACCATAAATATCAGCTTTGTGAAACTCACAACATTGTTTTTCTTGTGAAACTGAGGGTGCAGCTCCTTCAGCTACCCTTTTCTGTTGGCGCAGCCCCCTAGCCTTTGACTAGGTCGAACTGCAAGGCAGCAGCATTATTTCACCCATAGCTGGGGGAGGGATTGGTATAGGGCCTAGGTATAGGTATATGTACCAAATACCTTTTGCTGGGTCCCTACTCCTCCAACTGATATGTGTACTGACTGAGGACCTTCTAGGGAATCAAGATGTTTTGAATTTTGGATTTTGAATTTTTAGTGCATTTCTGAAGAATTCCAAAATGAAACTGTGTTCAAATGTTCAAAATCGCATCAAGCTTATAGCACACCTACTGCCAATGGAACATGTGCTTCCTCCCACTGTAGTGTCCTTTAACCTTTACTGTCATTAGATTGCTAAAGCTCATATTCAGATTAAAGTTGATGTACCTTATGATGCAATTACACCCACAGGACCAAGCTATGGGAAACAATGTAGGAAACACTGGGTACATTTGCTTTTAAAATCAAACCAGTTCATGAAAATAAACATACCCTTATGGCCAGTCTGGTCACCGGCCTCTGGTTCTCTGTGGTGAGAATTAATGAGGCACGACACAGAATTCTCACTATACTTTTCAAAAACAGCGTTACAACAAATAAAAATGAATAATTCCAGATAATTAATGAAAAAGACAGAGGGAAGTGCTTTATATAAAAACCCTACACAGAGAAAAAGGCACATACTGGCACTCAGGGAAACACAGAGCACACAAACACCTTCACTTCATCTCCCTGCATCAAGAACACAGACTCTACCAGAAGAGGCTCCATTCTGTGGGATTGTCTGTGAGTGTTACAGACTGCAGTGCTTTTACAGAGAGCTGCTGCTTGCTGGGAAGACTGGGACAAGGGAGAGAGGTGCTGTTTCAGCCAGGTAGGTGCAGAAACTCTCTTTTTCTATATATCTCTCTAAACTGTAACAGACAGCATAAAAAGCGGTAGAAATACATAATTAATTAGACCACTGATTCTCAATCCTGATCCTGGGGCCCCCCTGCTCTGCACGTTTTCCATCTTTCCCTGCTCTACCTGCCTGACTGAACTCATCAGTGGCACTTTTGACTAGCTGAGCACACCTGATATAATCACTAATTTCAATCAGGTGTGTTTGGAGTAAGGATAGATAGAAGATATGTAGGACAGCCGGGCTCCAGGAGTAGGATTGAGAAATACTGAATTAGATTGTGACAATCCAAAATCAAAATGTAATGTTATTTTTAATAATACATTATATAACATAACTCATTTACTGATAGTGCTGAGAATTATGTGTATGAGTAAATTATGTCTGTGCTAAATCAATGTAATTGTGGAAGAATCAAACCTGTGCGTTCTGTGTTTGTTAAATGTTTGCATTCAAAGCATTAATTGCTGCATTCAAAATGTTAACTACTGTAGTTAATAATGGAAGAACAAAATAAAACCATGAGGGGTGTGCTTCACTGAATTCAGCCTCAGCATTCCCTGATAGACAGGAAGAGAAGAATAACTTATCTGCTTGTACAAGTAGAGAGGACGGTAAACACCATGAACCAGGAAAACAGACACCAGTCAAACAGCTCTAAGGCACTGCGATCTCGGTTTACCTCCAAACTGCATGAAATGCAGAATCTACAAGGAGGCAGGAGGTAGAAACCATCTGAAAGCTAATTTAAACAGCCACACTTACAGGTTTCTTATTAAACCAGCATTGCAGAAACAGACCCTCTGCTTCCACAGTTTGAATAGTAGAGGTGGGCTGTTAATCAAAATATACAATACACAGACCTGACTGGTACCTGTAACAGTGCAAAGGCAGGTATTGTTTTATATTAGTAGAAGACATGGGGAGGTATGGATTATTAATGCTGATTTCATACTAAAACCTTTATCAACCTGATTTACCTTCAGCATACCTGTGTCTTCTTCCTCCACACCCTCTTCTCAGAAGGCTCTGTGCAGGCATGCCGCTCCAGTCTGACCAGTAATACAGAGTTCCCACCATGTCTGCAAAGTGTGATCACTTTAAACATCCTTTATACTTCTGTGCATTCAGATAAGACAGGGAAATGATTGCATGTTAAATGTAATGGATAACTAGAGTCTAATTAATAATATTACTGTTGTTCCTACTGAGCAATGCTGTGTGATGAATAAATGATATCATGTAGATTGTGAAATATCTGCATAGTAACAGAGTCTAAATTCCATGTTTAGAGCTATGACACATGGAATGTAGGCCTTGATATTGCCAAGAAAGGAGTCACATATTTGAAATTGTATTGATTCTGAAGTGTAAACAAGACTTTTATTGTTTAAATTTATTTAATCAATCTAACCAGAAATAGAGTTCCCACAATACCTGCAGGGTGTGATCACTTTTAAACATCCCTAATACTCCTGTGCATTCAAAGAAGAGAGGAAAATATCTGTATGTTAAATGCAATGGATAGCTACAGTCAGATTATGAATATTTCTGTTGTTTAGAGAGTGAGTGATGAATAAATTATATCATATCGACTGTTAAATATGTGCATAAAAATAGAGCTTTTGTGCAGTATGGAGTACTCCATGGTTTGAGTGAGGAAACACGAAACACTGATCTTGAGATACAGATTGCAAAAAAAGGAGTCATGTCTGAATTTGTACATGTAGAGTTTAAAATGTTTTTTTTAAAAAGTCATGTATTTTAACCGATAGTTTTTGCGCTTTTGCAAATTCCACACAGAGTTCCATTTAAAATGATCTGAAGCTTCTGAGAGGTTCAGTCCTACAGCCCAGACCTGGGTTTGAGTCTGAGTCGTACCGTTCGGCAAACAGGGATTCTGCAGTGGCACAGTGTAACTGGCCTTGTCCTGCTGGGGTAGGGAGGGTTATGCTGGTCAGGGTTCCCTCATCACTCCACTCTCAGCACCCTGACTCTGTGAGTCACTCAGATGACTTCAGGGAGATGCACTGATCCTCAGTTCAGTGTTTGCTCCTGTGGTGCGTGGGGAAGCCAGCGGTGAGGAGAGCTTAATGTACAGATGGAGACTACAAGCTCATGGGGATAGAGGGGGGAGTTCAGAAAAATGAAAAATGAAATGCTTTTCAGAATTGAATGATGATTGTTTTTTCTGAGGCAACCATGCTAATTATTATTATTACTACAGAGAACACAGAAGAGTCTGTGAGCCAAGAGGAGAACAGAGAGAGACAGAGAGGGACAGAGATGGCAGCTGGTGGTGTAACCTCCCTTCAGAGTGAGTCTTGATTCTTTGTGACAACAAAAAAATGTCTTAAATCCTTATTACTTTCCATATTAATAATATATTGGTAATACTCTACAATACTAACTCCAATACTAACACTGGTGTATTGATCCTTGGACTGCTGTCAGAGCAGTATATTGTATTGTATATAATGTATATTAACACCACTGCTGAGGAGTGAATTGCGTTCTTTTTCTCTAACAGTGAAGGAACACCATCTCTCAGAGCTGAGGATTGTGCTGCTGGGGGTGAGATTTGCTGGGAAGAGTTCAGCAGGAAACACCATCCTGGGCAGAGAAGAATTTGAGTCTGGAAGAAAAACTTCACAGTGTGTGAAGAGACAGGGTGAAGTAGCTGGGAGGCAGCTCACTGTGATCGACACACCAGGCTGGTGGACAAATTATACTGTGGAGAGCACTCCAGAGTTGGATAAACAGGAGATTGTGCGCAGTGTGTCTCTGTGTCCCCCAGGACCCCACGCTCTCTTCCTGGTTATTAATGTGAGCACATCATTCACAGGAAGACATAGAAGATCAGTGGAGGAACACCTGGAACTTTTCAGTAAGAGAGTGTGGAGACACACTATAGTGCTCTTCACCAAGGGAGACTGGCTGGGAGACACAACCATTGAGCAGCGCATTGAGGCTGAAGGGAAGGCCCTCCAGTGGCTTGTAGAGAAATGTGGGAACAGGTATCATGTTCTCAACAATCTGAACAGGGCTGATGGCACTCAGGTCACAGAGCTGCTGGAGAAGATAGAGGAGATGGTGGCAGGACATGGTGGCTGTCACTATGAAATGGACAGAAAGGTCTTACAGGAGGTGGAAGAGAAGAGGAGGGCAGTGGAAGAAAGAGCAAAACAGAGGCTGATGAAGTTGCAGAAACAGAAGAAGACTCTCAGAGAGCTTTATAAGGGTGGGTTGATTTTGTCTTTGATACTTAATCTGCATTCATAACTGTGCAATTATGCAATAAGTTATTATATCATCCAGTTTTATTACATTATTGATCGTTAGAAGCTTTAATGAGAACTGTCTCTGTACCACTGTGACATCTACAAACCTGATTGAAAGATCTCAAAAATATTGTTTTGAGTTTAGGAGTGCCAAAAGCTATAAGGTTGTGATTTTCTCCTGCACTTTTGGTAAGAAAGATTGGTTGATATCGGATTGAATGAACAAGCTGATTTTTTATATGATGCAAGCACTCTGCTGAGTTTGTTTGGTTCAATAGGAGAGAAAGAGTCCAGACAATGAGCAGCTTTAAGAGAGATAACAGAGTAAAGGGAGTGGGTTCATTCATTTCATTTTGTTTGTTCTATTTTCTGTTGAAAAAATTGCAAAAATCATTTCTGTTGGTGCCCAAGGGACAGTTAAAATACCGCACACAGCTGTGCATTTGTTAATTTAGCATCAAAATGCAGTTCAGGATTGTGATTTTGTTACACTCAATTGCACTGAAATAATTGGTAATTTTACAGGCCAGAGACAATGTCTACATGTACATTATAACCTTACAATCAAAACCTTATTTGCAGTGACCGCTAGATCTGATAGGAGCACAAAAAATCTGTAACGGCTCAGACAAGGACTCAGTCGCGGACCACGGGAGCTTCGGGTTCCAGGCAGGTTTATTGTTTATTGTAAACAAAGTCGTAGTACAAAGACAAGCAGGGTCGAGGACCAGGCAGGCAGGCTATCAGGCGATTGGGCAAGGCGGCAGGCAGGAACTTGGTTGGGACTCGGGCAAGGTCGGAAACCAGGAATCGCACAGACAGAGAAGAAACCGGCGGGGCCGAAACAGGCGAAAAAACACACTGTGACGAACTAGCAAACAAGACAGAAACAAGCAGGGTAGAAACAGGGCTGGGCTGATGAGGGGACTGGAAACAGGTGTGCTGGCAGGCAGGTGGAAATGATCAGGAGGGCGGAGACAGGGCGGAGAGCGGGGCAGGGCTGGAACACAAGGAAAAACAACAAACAAAAGCACATGGACAGGGAAAAAACAAAAACACCACAGCTAGGGAGGCGGAGTACTGACAAAATCTGTCTAGTACATCATCATGGAGTGCAGTCCTAACAGGAAGACTGCTGCTAGCTACGTTCGCCACTCTGTGTACAATTAAAAAACTAGAATGTGCCCAATTTGAAAAAGACTTAAGAGTAATAGTTGACCAAAACTTAACAGGATCTAGGCAGTGTGCTGTAGCAGTCAAAAGGCCAACAGGATGCTGGGATATATAGCCAAAAGTATTGATTATAAATCTAAGGAGGTTATATTGAAATTATACAATTCTTTAGTCAGACCTCACTTGGAATATTGTGCGCAGTTCTGGGCACCGCAATATAAGAAAGATTTTGAGGCTCTTGAAAAAGTTCAAAGGCAACTAAATTAGTTCCTTGCATGAAATATAAAAGCTATGTGGAAAGACTCAAGTTACTTAACCTATTTAGACTTACCAAGAGGAGACTTAGGGGTGATCTATTAGAGGTTTTTAAAGTTAAACGGACTCAATAAGGTTAACAACAATAATTTTTTTAATGTGAGTTTTAGTGTGATATAAGGAAGTATTACTTTACACAAAGAGTTATCAATACATGGAATAGGTTGCCAACTCATGTAGTTGAGGCAGAGACCCTCTGGATTCTCTTTAATTGTAATGGCGAGCTTAGTCGGGATGAATGGCTTGTTCTCATCATAATATGTTCTTATGTTCTTATGTAAAAATTCTGCTTGCCTGATACATAAACATCATTGGGTAATTAAAATGATATATTCAACAATTATATGACATTATCTGTATTTTTTTTACACTCAATTACACTCAAATAATTGAGAACAATTTTGCGGCCAGAGACAATGTCTAAATGTACATCATAACCTTACAAACAAAACCTTATTTGCAGTGACTGCTAGATCTGATAGGAACACAAAAAAATCTATCTCTAGTACATCAGTATAGAGTCCAGTCCTAACAGAAAGACTGTTGACTGCTAGCTAGCTTTGCCACTTTGTTACATGTTCTGTGTTGGACTGGATGACGAACTGTCTCCTTTGCTACATAGCAACAAAAGGACGCTGGTGATGGTCAATGTATGTGTATTTCTGTGTGTGTGTGTGTGTGTACACACACACACACACACACACACACACATATATATGTATGAATCACACTCATGATGACAATTAAATAAATTATATTGTTTCTTTCTACCAGGGGACAAACATCGTCTCTCAGAGCTGAGGATTGTGCTGCTGGGGGGGAGACATGCTGGGAAGAGTTCAGCAGGAAACACCATCCTGGGCAGAGAGGAGTTTGAGTCTAGAATAAGAACTGCACAGTGTGTGAAGAGACAGGGTGAAGTAGCTGGGAGGCAGCTCACTGTGATCGACACACCAGGCTGGTGGAGGAATTTCTCTTTGAAGAATACTACAGAGCTGGATAAACAGGAGATTGTGCGCAGTGTGTCTCTGTGTCCCCCAGGACCGCACGCTCTCTTTCTGGTGGTTGATGTGAGTTCATCATTCACAGAAGCACACAGGAGAGCAGTGGAGGAACACCTGGAGCTTCTCAGTAAGAGAGTTTGGAGACACACTATAGTGCTGTTCACCAGGGGAGACTGGCTGGGAGACACAACCATTGAGCAGCACATTCAGACTGAAGGGGAGGCCCTCCAGTGGCTTGTAGAGAAATGTGGGAACAGGTATCATGTTCTCAACAATGAGAAGAGGGCTGATGGCACTCAGGTCACAGAGCTGCTGGAGAAGATAGAGGAGATGGTGGCAGGACATGGTGGCTGTCACTATGAAATGGACAGAATGCTCTTACAGGAGGTGGAAGAGAAGAGGAGGGCAGTGGAAGAAAGAGCGAAACAGAGGCTGATGAAGGTGCAAAAACAGCGGAAGACTCTCAGTGCATGTTTCAAAGGTATCTTCGTCCTCTGTTACACTAACTCTGAATTATTTATTGTGAAATATTTGCATATTATAAACACTGTCATTCAATATGCTGATCACATTTTAATTATGAAGTATAAGTTACTACTGAGTACTACAGGTTGATAGTCATATAGCTGTTCTTCACATACAGTATATCTGTTGTTCTTTTCTCCTGCGTTTCCATTGTGCTGTATACTGAGGTACAGAAACTCTGGTCCCAGGAGCATCAACCCTGAGTGTCTGTGTCCTACACAGTTACAGCACTGACACTCCAGGGAGGCCCTGCTGTTCACTCTAAATGCTCACTGTGTTTAGATCAGCCTCTATTGAGAGACTCTGATCAGAGCTCTGAGTGTGAGGTCCTGATGGTTCTCTCAGCTGAGCAAACCACCCTTCTGAGAGCCAGGTGGTCCCGCTTGGAGGCGCTCACCATCCAGGTGGTGATGCTCCCACTCAGGGTGCTCTTTATAGTGCAGGTGTAAAAGTTCTTGAGCACCTTGAGTGGGAGTTTGAAATGCCTGAGTCTCCGTAGATGGTAGAGGCGCTGGCGGGCTTTCTTCACCGGGGTGTTGATGTGACAGGACCAGGAGAGGTCCTGGGAGATGTGAACAGCCAGGTATTTGAAATTGTCCACCCTCTCTACCTGGGCCCTCTTTATGCTGAGAGGTTGGAGGTCCCTCTGCTGCTTTCTGCCAAAGTCCACTATCATCTCCTCGGTTTTGCCAACATTCAGCGAGAGGTTGTTCTGCTCACTCCAATCCACTAGCTGTTTGACCTTGGATCGGTAGGCAGACTCATCGTTGTTTGAGATGAGGCCCACCACTGCTGTGTCATCGGCAAACTTGATTATGATGCTGAAGACTGAAGTGGCCACACAGTCATTGGTGTACAAGGAGTACAGCAGGGGGCTCAGCACGCATCCTTGAGGGGCTCCGGTATTGAGGATGAGGGGAGTTGACACATGGTGGCCCACTTGTACCACCTGTGGTCTGCCGATCAGAAAGTTGAGGATCCACCTGCACAGCGAAGGGTGCAGGCCAAGATCACACAGTTTAGGGATCAGCCTGGGGGGGACTATGGTGTTAAACGCTGAGTTATAGTCAATAAACAGCAGTCTAACATCCCCTCTTGGTGTCCAGATGAGCCAGGGTGGTGTAAAGTATGCGGGCTATGGCATCGTCTACTATTGCTACAATTATGGCGCAATTTAGTTAGCTCTGTGTAATTCTCCATCTGCACACCCTACCTCTCAAAAAAACTGACGGTCTTGTATTTATACAGCATGATACATTTATTTAAGTGAAGTAAATAGGTCAATATTTTGTGATATGCACCCAGTGACCTGTCCTGTCTCAGTAACAGCTCTGTCCTGCAGAGGGCAGCAGGGAGCCAGGGAGGAATCCTGCAGGCAAAGGGTGCAGACCAGGACAGCAGTCCTCATTGGAGGCACTCAAGCAAAAGCAGAATCACATACACACAGTACCAAAAACATCATGAAATCATTCACGGGGTGGATCATTTAAAATTTAGAAATTTCAAAGGAAAAATCAGCCCACTGTTATGGTAATGTTCTCTTTTCTCATAGATATAAATGCACAGCCCTCCTGGCTGAATTCCAAATTGTTAATCATGAATTCACTGCTGTACCACATGATTCCACCCTTAGAGACAGCAGCTCATTTCAGAGCTGAATGTGTTTTAACACTCCTGATGAGGAATAAATCGTGTTTTTGAGTGCTTTGATTCTTAAGGACTCAAAAACTTTGTAAAACCTTGTTTTACTGTCAATATTAGGAATGCAATTGCTAATACATAGCAATATAAACACTAGCGTATTGATCATTTACTGAAATAATTGTATGTTAGCATTCCTAATATGGACTCTGTTGTTTCTCTCTAAAAGTGAAGGAACATCATCTCTCAGAGTCGAGGATTGTGCTGCTTGGAGGGAGACATGCTGGGAAGAGTTCGGCAGGAAACACCATCCTGGGCAGAGAGGAGTTTGAGTCTGGAATAAGAACTGCACAGTGTGTGAAGAGACAGGGTGAAGTAGCTGGGAGGCAGCTCACTGTGATCGACACACCAGGCTGGAGGAGGAATAATTCTGTGAAGAAAACTCCAGAGCTGGATAAACAGGAGATGGTGCGCAGTGTGTCTCTGTGTCCCCCAGGACCCTACGCTCTCTTCCTGGTCGTTAATGTGAGCTCATCATTCACAGAGACATACAGAAGATCAGTGGAGGAACACCTGGAGCTTCTCAGTGAGAGAGTCTGGAGACACACTATAGTGCTGTTCACTTACGGAGATTGGCTGGGAGACACAACCATTGAGCAGCGCATTGAGGCTGAAGGGAAGGCCCTCCAGTGGCTTGTAGAGAAATGTGGGAACAGGTATCATGTTCTCAACAATGAGAACAGGGCTGATGGCACTCAGGTCACAGAGCTGCTGGAGAAGGTAGAGGAGATGGTGGCAGGACATGGTGGCTGTCACTATGAAATGGACAGAATGCTCTTACAGGAGGTGAAAGAGAAGAGGAGGGCAGTGGAAGAAAGAGCGAAACAGAGGCTGATGAAGGTGCAGAAACACAGGAAGACTCTCAGGGCACTTTTCCAAGGTGTGTTTATTTTCTCTTTCACACATGAATTTCAGTGTTTTAACCATTTGTCATACCATGCTGCCATTATCAAGGTAATATACACTAGACTATTTTAAGTTGTGCCTGAGCAACATTAGGAATGGATTATTATACAATTCTCTACTTTCTGTTATAATCCTGGTGTTATTGAGGCTTATATTCAGAGCTTCTGCTGTTTGTCAGCTTAAATGGAGGAAGTTTGCTGCACATAGAGGTTCTCCATTTTCTAAAATGTATGCTGTTCCTATAGTACAGCTGATATTGCATTCTACCTGTAGTTTGATTGAATGGATCTCCTGATGGTGGCATTGATGACATTGTTGACTACATGGTGCTGTGGATGCAGTTAATGTGAACTCACAGACAGCAGAATTGACAGCTGACTGGGAAACAGACCTCCCTCACAGTGTGCCGGAATGACCCAGTGCTATAGAGGGACAAGGAATCCATCACCTTGATAGCAACAAGTGGGGAATATATGCATGGGATCAGCCATCAATCATATAGCTGAATACCCATTGTAAAATGGATGATGTTTAGCCATTTTATAACTCACACTTGATTCTTCCTTAATAGTCTGCTGCAGCCAGTTTATCATTCTTGTTGGGAGGCCTGTCTAACTGGAACTGTATTAATATTGTGCTTGGCTGTCTATGTTTCAGCATTTTGCCCACTGTTTGTTGGATTAACTATTTATTGAGAGCTATTTTCTACATTTTTTGTTTCATTACGTCTGATTGGGGATTGACCACAGTTAGTTTAGATTTTTTTAACTCCAGGTTGAATACAGCCCCTACTGTCATTGAAATCATTAACAATGTTAATTAACACTTGGTGTTCGAACCATATTTCATATTTATTGAAATAAATATGTCTTTCATATTTTACAATTAGTGTTGATTATTAACCCCCTGTCAGGGAAGATACTGCAGTGTTCTTCACTCTCCTATGGAGGTAAAAGATCTTTGCATTTCAGAGTTGAAATTTTATGTGTTTTGAATACTGTAACACATTATCGCCAGTTTAGAGTTCTTTTCAATTATTAAAAATTAAACATTGCATTAAATAGATTTCAATGGCATTTTTTCAGTTATTTGCAGATAAAGCTGAAAAATGCCAGCTCTACATATAAACCATACAAACTACACTTAAAATTCAGCCAAAGCAACAGCATATGGGAAGACAAGATCTGCACTGCATGTGAAGGGTATCATTACCCTCCATGACCACACTACTATTCTACGCCGCTCCACACTTACACAGAGCAGCTCATCTTACAGCTGACTGTTTTTTTCACAGATGATGAGAAATAATAAATTGTGATTTATTTTATTTCTTTCTCTCTTACAGAAGGGGAACACCGTCTCTCAGAGCTGAGGATTGTGCTGCTGGGGTGGAGACATGCTGGGAAGAGTTCAGCAGGAAACACCATCCTGGGCAGAGAGGAGTTTGAGTCTGAAATAAGAACTGCACAGTGTGTGAAAAGACAGGCTGAAGTAGCTGGGAGGCAGATCACTGTGATCGACACACCAAGCTGGAGGAGGAATAATTCTGTGCAGGACACTCCAGAGCTGGATAAACAGGAGATTGTGCGCAGTGTGTCTCTGTGTCCCCCAGGACCCTCCGCTCTCTTCCTGGTTATTAATGTGAGCTCTTCACTCACAGAAACACACAGGAGATCAGTGGAGGAACACCTGGAGCTTCTCAGTGAGAGAGTCTGGAGACACACTATAGTGCTGTTCACCTGGGGAGACTGGCTGGGAGACACAACCATTGAGCAGCACATTGAGGCTGAAGGGAAGGCCCTCCAGTGGCTTGTAGAGAAATGTGGGAGCAGGTATCATGTTCTCAACAATAAGAACAGGGCTGATGGCACTCAGGTCACAGAGCTGCTGGAGAAGATAGAGGAGATGGTAGCCAGAAACAGGGGCAGTCACTTCACCATATTGGACAGAGAAGGAAGTGAATTAAGCTTGAGAAAGAATCTTGAAGAGGAATGGAGCAGAAGAGAGGAGGAGCTGATAGAGAGGATGTCGAAGGTGGTGGTCCGCTCAGAGACAGAGGGATCCACTCTGCCAGTCAGGAAGAGGAGGGGCAGCATGGAGCGTCATCCCCCCACTAGTGAGTTTGGGTCTTTATCTTTCTATAGATCACATTTCACAACATTTACAATTCAGCCGGACAGGAACAGCTTGATCACCCCTTCCTCACTTTGTACTCATTAAACATTAAAACAAAGATTTTAACTTATTAATTGTTAACTGTGAACAATTATTTCAATTGTAACTGGTTTGTTTGATGTACAGTTAACAGTTGTGAAGGTTTACCTATATGTCACTAATCTAATTTACTGTATGTCTTATACTCCTTCCTTTGTGTGAAAATGATGGGACTGTAGCTCCACTGAGAAAAGCAATAATTAAACAACAATTATGAGAAAACACATTTAACATACACTTCCTAATCTGAGTGAAGATGGTTAGCATATATTAGAAATACACTGTAGGCTGTACACTGTAGTACACTGTAGCAGGCATCAGTGTACAGGTGAGATCCTTGTGTTTGCAGAGCAGCTTAAGATCCCTGTGGGGAAATCTGTGAATACAGTACTGTGCTGAACATAGGCTGAAGCACACTTAATGTAATATAAAATCTGAGAAAACGGAGTGTTGTAAATACTCAAAACCATGAATGTACAATGAATGAACAGAGAGGCCCTCCTACACAATGACTCATTGTCTCAGGGATATTATTTGTCAATTTGTTAGGGAATATATTTGCATAGTGTCTCTGTGAATGCAATATATTATAACTTGCATTGTAACAGGGCTTGTTGTTGCTGTTCTTGTGTTACAGTGAGTAGCAGGACTCCAGCCCCCTCTGAAGCAGGCAGCTCTGTGTGGGATGAAGAATTGGCTCATAAATCGGTCAGAGAGAAGGTGTCATGGTGGCTGAGAAAGACTCAGCCAGAGAGCTCAGCATCATCTGGATATGGAACAGGGAGCTCTGTACTGAGTGAGACAGAGATGTCTGACCTGATGAAACTGGAAGAGGACAGTGATGCTGACACTCTGGAGGGTGACATGGACTAAACGCTGCTTTCCACTGCCACCATGTGGTAGTTTGTATAACTACTACATAACCTGTAGAATACAAAAACGTAAAAACAACATGAACTGAAGCTTTCATTTGTGGATTTGGAAATGAGGCGCTCCCAGCGTTAAGCACCATTCCAGTCTGTAGTCATCAGTATGAAGTGGCTCAACATCAGCCCTGAAAAAAGCCTGTGATGAAGGGAAAATCTACAGGAGCCCAGAAAGGACATCCCAGAAACCACCACAACAACATCTAAGAGCTCTATATTTATGCTTCCTGAGAAAAAAGTCCCCAGACTGAGTAACTGAAGAGCTCAGATAGCAACACAGTTTCCCTCAGGAGCAGCAGGCAGAGTGAGCTCTCATTCACCTCCAAGCCAGATTCATACTGTGATACTGTGAAAATGATAAAAAATAAAACAAACTGTGTATTAATAGTTTAAGTGAAACACTGGATTTGTAAACTGTGTCACAGTGCCTCCTTTTTCTGTCATCAGAAGGGAAATTTAGAGAATTAATGGGTTTTTTGACCTCATAGATCACATGGTTTAGTTCTGATCAGTGATTTGTCAGCTACATAAGGGTCTGCTTTTACTGAGTTGTCCGACATTTTTTTGTACAGGCATGTTACCTAACCATATTCAGCAACCTAGCAACTGTTCGTCAGGAAGAACATATCCTCATATTCCGCTAATCTGAGATCAGAGACAAGCAAGCCATATGCTATTCAAGAACTACAAAGTTAAAAGAAAAATGCAGTAATTGCTTTCTTCTTTAAAGTCCCAGTTAAGATAGCAACGTGCACTTCATTCAACAGTCTCAGCAATTAGATAGATGTGAAAAATACATGTATTTCTCAAATTCAAAGAAAATATTTTGAGCCATTTTTTACGCAACTGTTTTATTGAAGTATATTCAATCTGCATCTAACAACAATTTAAATAAATTCAGTGTTTAAGAATAAAAGTATTTTTCAATAAAAGTAAATGAAAAATGCAGAGTGGCTACTAATTATCAATAATGTTCATACACTGGACACAACACTGAAACCCTGTAACTGTGGAACAACAGTGGACACAAAAATGCATCTCAGTGGATAGCCACAGAATGCATATTAGCTTCCATGATTTGCATGAATCGAAAAAAAAAAATTGGCTGATATTGGTTGGGAAAGATTAAGCTAAGTACATAGATTCCTCTACACCAACAAGCTAGTCTGCATTTACTTCACTTTTTAGAAGGTTTGCTTACCTCTACCTGCTGATGGAAACACACAATCCCTCAATTTCCTCACATATATGGCAGTAATAGTGGGCTCCCTGGTTGCCATTGTGCCACTATGCAAACGCTGCTGTCTCCTGTGGAAGTTTATCATTATTGCCCCACAGCTACAATCACAGCTAGGTGGCGCTGTGGAATGGTGAAGTGTTGAACTAAACCACGATGACACACTTTCTAAACTCAACCCTGACTTTCTCTGCTGGAAGCTATGCATATGATGTGCCAGGTTTACTTGCAGAAAACTCATCCAAAAAAACGTGTCAGTATTTGACATGACCTAGTTCCTATATGCTTATCCACCACCACACACATCACAATTAAATTGTTCACAGTCCAATAAGTTTTACATGTTGTTCATAATTTCTGAGGAATATGTTATAACAAACAAGAATGGAATAGTATATTTTTACATGTTAAGTCTGCTGTTCTTGACCTTATTGGATCCATCCTTCCTCTATTATAAAGTATATAAACAAATTTAGATACTGACCTGAATCAAACTGACTGTTGATGACCATTTATTACTTAAATTGTGAAGTGGAAACCAGACATCATTGAGTGAATACTGTGACTAGAAAAATCAGTGTTTCCTAATTTATTTTTTTAAAAATTACCTACTCATTGAAGCAATGGTACCTATGTAGCCAGCTATTGCAAAAAGCAAATGCATGTACCTCACTGTAGTAAATCAATAGTTCATGTGCCAACTATTTAACCAGGCCTTACAATAACAGGCCTTTATGGGAGTTAGTGGGCTGTTTGAATGTTGGATTTTGCTGGACTTTAATTCATACAGTGCAGGAGCAGGGAGCACAGAGCTATTGATGCTGAAAGCAGTGTGTTACCAACTTCTGCAACATCCATCTGAGGACTGAGCAGCTGTGGAGCATCCAGCTGGAGTTTCAGAGTTTCCACACCATCCTGTGAGGTGCTCTCAGGTTCTGGAAGATCCTGTGTGGTGTTTCCCAGTTGCTCCATGCAGCTGGAGGTCGTCTTTCTCAACAACATCCAGCAGGGGGCTCACTATCTCAGAACCATGGTGCTGGTATCACTCCATCTCCATCACATGAGCCCGGCGTTCGACACGCTCTGTCTTTGGTGTTATGTTCTCTTCCTCCTCTCCCAGCAGTGCTGTTGGGCCGGTGTTTAGAGAGGCATTGAGAGCTGAAGAAGGTGCTGACAGCACTGGCCATGTCCTTGTTTCTCACACTCAGGGCCCTCCTCAGAGAGTCAGGGGAGCCTATCTGTCTGAGCAGGTCCCTGTGCAGCGCCACCACCATGCTGGCTGTAGTGGGCCGGCAGTATTGGACCTGCACTGCCTGTGCTGCCTGGTCTCTGGCAGCACTCATCTGTGGGACATCCTGCAGCGCGGTCACCACTGCACTCACTGCCAACACACTCAGCCGTCTGCTGGGCAGTTTCTCACCAGAGTCGCCCTGCTGGTCAGCCATTGTGGTCTGGAGCAGGCCAGTGACCATCTCCACCATTCCCTCAGGCAGACAGGGTGGGCAACAGAGGGGCAGGTGAGTGTGTGTGTTCTTAGCCTGTAGGTGGGAGAGCACTCAGAGTGCTTTGTACTACTCAGTCACTCGTACCTGCAGAGAGGGCATCTCAGGTCAGGGGAGGGGCCCAGCTCAGGTGTCTTAAAGGCTGGGATGGGGGTAAGAGATGAAGCATCAGCTTTCCTGCTGTCCATGTGTGTCATCATTTTCATAAATTAATTAACACTGCCCTTGTGATTGCATGTACCTGCTCCTTGTCTTTTTGGTGGGTTGTGCAGGAATGGCCTGTAAGGGGGATTGGCCTGTAAGGGAGAGAGGTGTGCCTGTGGGGCAGCCCACTGTTCTGACACATGTACTAGTTACCACAGCACTGTGTCAGTCTCTCATGATGATGAATACACAACCTACCTGGCCATCAGGAATGAATTGTTTGTTATCTTTTATTATACATGGTTAGCCTAAATTAGCTGACACTTTCATGTTTTATTTTTAATGAAAGACAACACAGCCTGTGAGCAGATGTGTAACCAGATATAACCCGTGTTTGGACTTTGGTTTTGTTATTTGCAGGTTGCAGATTTTTTTGGTCTTTGCCAACTGCACGCCTGTACACAGATTTTTTGGCCCTCTTCTAGTAGTGATGTAAGTACCTTCAAAGTCAACAAAACTGAGGTAAAACACATTCAAAATGGTCCACACCTTGTGTGCTTATTGCAAGCAAGAAAAGTGGGAGGTCAGAGAAGTGTAGTGGATTCTGCTGGGAAGAGGCCTGTTTAATATTTATAAGCACACGGGGAGGGGCTGCCGCATCCAGGAGCTGGTTAGACTCAGGTAATATGGTGAACTGCCAAAATACCAAACCACATAACATCATATAATAATATAATATCATATAATTTCAGATAAGTCATATACTGCACAAGGTAATAGATAGATAGATAGATAGATAGATAGATAGATAGATAGATAGATAGACAGCTTCTCACATCTCTACAGCACTGTAACAGGTGTACAAACGAGTGTCGTGAGTGCTAAACACATTACTGGAAGCATGCGCATTCATGACATGTTTTTGGCTCTGCTCGATTACGTTTAAGTCCTACATTCGTTTCCGTTTAAGTTTCAAAGAGCCAGTTAATAGATGGCCCGTGCCCTGATGGTGACCAGAAGTTTCCTCATTGCGATGAGGTTTCCCACTGATGCCCTCTTCTGTGAACTTTAACGCTTAAATTCCCCCGTCGTGGGAGCGGGGCTGCAGATACGCTGACAGTTACTCCGCTCCTGCCTGCACTGACCTACGCTAAGAGGTTGTGAGCTGTAAGTTGTAAATTGTTAGAATTTGTCTGTTCTTGCGAGCGTCTTTCTGTGCTTTATCATTGCGATCATTACCGCTGTATTTGCAGAGATCGCACGGATGTCGTGGCTAGGCATACTGATTGCGATAGCTCTGACTTAATTGCATAGAGTCTATTGTCATTATGAAATATGCTCAAACTGAGCGTAACAAAAGCCGTTTTTGGTAGCTTTGTACGTATATTTTTATCATTTCTTGTAAGAGGTCGATTTGGATTCCGGGCTTGATTCTGTACTGCTGTAGCATATAACTCATACTGGCAGAACAAAATTCATAAAACTGGGTAGTAGAATTTTTTGGTGGTCAAACTGAACTGTCTTTGTTTAATCGGTTATCAGTGTGGTGTACTGCAATACGATTACTAAATATTATTTAATAATTTTGACAAAATGAACGTAATGAATAGCGTTTCATGAAGAGCTCGTATCTATTTTGCGCTTTGATGTCAATTTAAAGGATTTGTATTGTACCGTTTTACTGTAGTCGGTGTCGCTCAGGAATGTAGCAGATGTTGTTTCTAATACTTTTTGAAGGTATCATGTTAATAACCAAACAGTGCAAATGATTGCTCATTGTAATTTTGCCAATTTAGTGCCATTTTCCAGGGTGTTCGTTTTGGATAAGCTGTATCATTTTAACTGCAGCATCTGTTGCTTAACTAGTAGGCAATTCTTGTGTACAGGGGTGCATTTTACAAAAATGATGATGATGATGGATTACATTTATAGCACCTTTGAAGGTTCCCAAAGCACTTTACAATGAAGGGGATGGACTGACCTCCATCAATGATATGTAGCAATACTATTAGCGTATCACCCAGCTGGGCTCCGGCAGGAAAGAGCTCAATGTACATGTAAAACAAGAGTGAACTGAACACATTTAGCAAACATAACAGCCCATCCCCATACTAACGCTCTAGCGAAAGCTTTGTGGTAAAACCTAATTTATTAACCTGGCAGACGCTTTCATTGAAAGCGACTTACAAGTGAGGGAGTGTACAACACAAGCAAAAGCCATACACGGAGTCTTAATATTAGAAGTGCTGCATGACCAAGTGTCAATAGCTGGCCAGGTACAAGCTAGCTGGTAGAGACATAAGTGCATTAAACCATTCATTTTATTATGGAAAACAGAGTTTAGGACATAAGAAGTTGCTTTAGGTTGTACTGTTTTAGGTGCTCAGTTGAGAGCGGAAGAGCTGTGTCTTCAGATGTTTCTTAAAAATAGCGAGGGACTCAGCAGAATGCATGATGTGTGGAAGGTCATTCCACCATCGGGGGCCAACGGCAGAGAAAGTTCTGGATGGTGATTTTGTCCCGCAATGTGACAGGACTACCAGACGCTGTTCAGTAGCAGCGAGGTGGTCGGGAGGGAGCATACAGCATTGTAAGCAATAAAGTCAAACGTCGGTGACAGTATGGTGAAAGCTCAGTGATAAACACTTTGGCAGTAGGAGCTTGTGGTAGCATCTAACTAGACGCTGGTGGTAGTGATATATATTTGTGAGCTCTATGGCAGCACATACTCCCTTTGTGGCAATGTTACCCCGTATAGCTTTATACTTTATGGATGGCTCTGACAGTAACTTGTCTTAATCTACTCTATGAATTTCTTGTACGTTCTTGTACTCCTTGTAAGTTGCTCCAGATAAGAGTATCTGCCAAATGAGTACATGTAAATGTAAATGTAAATGCAAAGTTTATTTTACAGTTGAAATTATGCACTTTTTCTTTTTCCGTGCTGTTTATTTAAAGAGTAAATCGATCCATCCAGTGACTCTGAAGATAAGGGATGCAGGGATGTGTATGGAGGGGGTTGTTTCTGCAGGTTTGAAACCGGGGGGAAACACTGCAGTGGTGCCTTTGAACTAGTTACTCCGTTTGAAGTGGTTCTTCACGCATCTTGCTCTAAGTGCAGACAGAATGTGACAAATTTGTGGAATTCAGCCTGGATTTGGGCTAATTGAGTCAATAATTAAAACTGAAGTTACATGAGGCCATTTCCTGGAAAACGTGTTTTGTCAGTGCTAGCTAATTTTGGGGTGTAGGGTGTCCTCTATATATGTTAATAATGGCTAGTTACTATCACACTGATTTCAAAATGAACAAAGGCGCGTTGATAATGTGCGTGACAGGACCTTTGAACCATAATCCCTGATTGCACAAAGTAATCTGATGACGGCAAAAGGAAAGATATTTTTTTATATTTAAAACTAAGCAGGGCAGGGCAAGCTGCACAAAAACCATAAAAAAAAGTTTAATGATGAGAACAAGATTATATCTCCCTTTTTGTCAAAAATGCTGGAGACGTATTGTGGAAGAAGCCTTCCTGGTTTGTTACTCTGAAGGCCTCAAACGACCCTCTGTGTGTCTGTGTTCCTGTAAACCTCTCTCGCCCTGCAGCTGGAGGCACGGTGGAGAGAGACTGAATCACACTGGTGCCTAAACCCCCCGCGGGCGGGAGTCACCATGGAGACCCCCATCCCCACTCTGCTGCTGGTTCTGGGCGGGAAGTGCCTGCTGAACTGGGCCGTGGTTCTGGCCCAGAGGGGCCCCATGGTCCGGAGTTTTCTGGGAACGTTCTGCGTCTCGTTGGCTGCCACAGATTTGCTGCTCTCCCTCGCTGTCTCCGCCATCTTCTTCCTGGGTGACCTGAGTGTTCTGGGCTTGCGCCTGACTCGGTACCACATCTGCCTGCTGGCCCAGGTGGCCTGCTTCACCTACGGCCAGCTGCACTGGCCCGTCTTCCTGCTGGGGGGTCTGGACTTCGCCTGGACCCTTTCCCCCAGGCCAGTGCGTCTAGGCTGGGCCCGCAGACTGGCCTACCCCTCGGGGGTCTGTGCGGTCTGGGCCTCGGCGTTGCTCTGGGTCTTCTCGGGCTCGGGATTCGACCCCTACATCGAGGGGGGCCCCCACCTCCTGCTGCGGCAGTGTCGGGTGTTCCCCAGCCCACAGAGCACCCAGGTGGGCGTGGTGCTCCTGCTGGCCGTGGGCGTCGCCCTCCTGTGCTGCTGTCTGGAGTTTCTGCCATGCAGGAATTCTGGGATAGCCATGGGAGGTGGGGGAGGGGCCTCAGTCACGAGGTGTTGCCAGAATGCCACCCGCCACTGCCTCTACCGTACCCTGGCAGACTTCCTCAGCACCTGGTATGCCTTTGTGATCCTGCTGGTGGCGCTCTTGCTGCTGCGGGTGGAGACCCCAGCGTTCCTAGACATGAACGTGCCCTGGCTCTGCTTCCTGAACAGCTTCCTGATCGGTGCCATCTGTTGGTGGAGGTCCCCAACGTTTCAGTGGGAGAGGGACCCTGTGTTCCCAGATGGCTTCTGCCGGTGGCATTTTCTCAGGTCGGTGTCTGCAGACATCAATGGCAGAAAAACAGAGAGCTCCAGGTCCTCTCACAGAAACAGGATTCACTGATCTGTCACTGCTCACAGAAACAGGACTGCTAACCACTGATCTGTCACTGCTCACAGAAACAGGACTGCTAACCACTGATCTGTCACTCCTCACAGAAACAGGACTGCTAACCACTGATCTGTCACTCCTCACAGAAACAGGACTGCTAACCACTGATCTGTCACTGCTCACAGAAACAGGACTGCTAACCACTGATCTGTCATTCCTCACAGAAACAGGACTGCTAACCACTGATCTGTCACTCAGAAACAAATAGCAATTGCACTGAAATGCAAAAGCATTGCAGCGCTTTAAACCTGAGTGCACTGAGGGGTGTTGTAGAGGTGGTAAAAATAGGGGAAGTTTCTGCCAAAAGACCTTCAGCAGCCGAGTCATGAAATAGATTTACATTTATTTATTTAGCAGACGCTTTTATCCAAAGCGACTTACCAAAGTGCATACAGCAAGTATAGCGACAGTACGGGGACAGGATGTGTACAGTTCCACAATGAGACAGTTCTCAGCTGAGAGCAAGGTCTGCTTGAGGACACAGTACTATCAGATTTGTACAATTACAGCCTATAGGGCAACTTAAATGATACACAAATAGATAACACATTATAAGTGGAACAGCGCCAGGTGATATGCGGCATCAGTTTCATTCTTACTCATCTCAACAGGTGTGTGCTGTTTGGTTAAGGAGTGACATTTCCTTGAATAGGTTACTGATGAACTTGAAACCAAACCGACCAATCAGACCACGCCATGATCCACGAATGGGCCTCCGCAGGCCACGCCTCCCTCAGGGAACTGTATGGGAGCTTATGAATTCGTATTATTAAATAATCATGAAAAACAGGCGTTGGCTGTGTGCAGGTGTAATGCAGGAATGCTTTCATATCCCTTTAGCGCCGGCGTGGGGAGCTGTGTCGTGAAGGTTACTGGAAAATCATGCTCAGCTAGAAGTCCTGTTACCTCAGAGAAAACTTGCTTGTGTAGAGTTAGAAGCGCTCCTCCTGGAAACTACTCATAGAAGAGTGAAAAAAAGTGCCTAAGTGAACAAAAAAAACGCTCAATTAAATGTACTTTTGTGCTCCACGTTTTGGAACCACTTACTAAGTTGTGTAGCTCATTTTCTTTAAGTTACCGTCATGCTGTTTCCTTTTAAGAAATTTCCATAAGACAAAGACAGACAGTAGTACGAATGGACATTTTTGTGAGGGATATATATTATGTATCGTGACACAAAAGTGAATTGAAATACCTTAATGGTGTCATTGCCATTGTATGAACAGGTGTGCTTGACTATCTTGTGAGCTGCTTTGTGCCTGATACTATCTTTGACTAATAATACAGAAAATATTGCAACAGTGACCTCTGGTGGCAGGTTTATGGGCATGCACTAACATAATGTTCAGAAACAGTTGTTGAAACACTAAAAGAAAGGTAGCCTAATATTACCTGCATGGGTATCACTACACAGATACAGGTAAATCCCTTTGTGGATATTTCACTCACCATCATCTGACCAAGTATCAATTCACACATCAAAGCCATTAGCCCATTGAGACAGGTGAGAAGCTGCCTGCCATTTAAGATGACATCCTAATCGTTTTACAGAAAGTCACTCAGCACTTCCCAGTACAGCGCAGTTCACTCAGCAGTACAGGTGACACCTTATCAAACACTATACTGGGGTGACAGTTCGGCATAGTGGTAAGGAGCAGGGCTTGTGACTGAAAGGTTGCTGGTTCAATTCCCGATACTTAACCTAGGGTACGTACCCCTGAATTGCCTCAGTAAATATCCAGCTGTATAAATGGATAACCTGTAAAACTGTAACCTATGTTAGTTGCACTGGATAACAATTTCTGCTAAATTACAATAGTATAATGTTACGTCCCTGGACGTATGGAGTCCGTGCGTCTGCTCTCTCTCTCTCCCGCCCTCTGTTTTCTTTCTTTCTTTCTTTCTCTCTGCTCCGCTGCGATTGGGTAAGGAACGAGCAGGAAGATTTAAAAGGAGGAAGCCTCAGGGTGTAGGGGCGCTTCCCAGCCTGCACCATTCAGCCGCTGCTGCAGCTCATCCAAAACGGTCAGCTGCTTCACCTTGTATTATGCGGTCAGCTCAGATTACAAAATTTAATTCCACAGTTCAGCCACGTACATTACATTCATTTAGCAGACGCTCTTTTCCACAGCGACTTACATAGTTTGCAGTTTTACATATAATTTATTTATACAGCTGGATAGTTACATGAGGCAACTGTGGATTAAGTACCTTGCCTAAGGGTACAACAGCAGTGCCTCAAAGGGGAATCGAAACAGCAACCTCTCAGTTACAAACCCTGCTCTTTACCACTATTCTACACTGCCACCCCTACACCAAAGACTGACTCCAGCTTTCCCTTATCTTAGGACCATGTCCTTAGCATACTTACAGAGGGAACTGAAATGGGCCTCTTGCAGATAGAATATTAAAAATCTCTATGGCAATTCTTTCAACTGGCACAGGGACCATCGAGTTTAAGATTTTAGATGCATTCTTTCTTTTATTGATTCCACTGTCTGATCAAACCTATTTACCAAATAAACAGAGGAGGACAAAAACACCAAATAGAACTGGTAACTTTCTTTGAAGTTGGCTTGAAAAAGCCAAGCATGGCAATAGCCAGTCGTTACACGCTTTCCGTCAGAGACGGGCTGCCCTGGCAGGCCAATTGTGATGTCACAGCATGTGTTAAAGACCGTTCAGATTCTGTAAGTGTTTCATTTGCATTTTGTTTTTTTTTCATTGCAATTTGCATACAGTTAATTTAAGTTCATTTAATTTGCAAATGTTGTACAAAACAAGCATACAATGAGGTATTCTCAAATGCAGCCTTGTACTAGCTGATGGTATTAGCCAGGTGTTGTAAGTGTAGCTGAAAAGCTAGGGGAGGAGTTGCACACAGAAAATCAAAGAGAAAAGAAGAGGAGGAAGAAATGGGCGGCAGTGAAGCATAGTGGTTAAGGAGCAGGACTCGTAACCGAAAGGTTACCAGTTCAATCCCTGCTGGGACACTGCTGCTGTACCCTTGGGCAAGATACTTAACCCAGAATTGCCTCAGTAAATATCCAGCTGTATAAATGGATAACATTGCAAAGAACTGTAACCTATGTAAGTTGCTTTGGATAAAAGTGTCTGCCAAATGAATAAATGTAAATGTAAGAAATATTAAAAACAGTAAGTTGTTCAATTCATGCTGTGGGGAGTACTTCGCCAAATTATATTAGCATGCAATCTCAGATGCATGGTAGAACCCACTTAATGGCATTCCAGTGTTTTCTAAAGCAAGACAGTGTTTGAAATCATTAGAAAACAAAAGGACTCGAAAACCATCTTTCATCACTTCACCAGACATGCCACTCATCGGTAACATTGGGCTTTAACATCAGACACTTGGCAGCGTTTCCATTTACCACGTCTGAAAACGCAGCGGGGAAACGAAACAACAGAAGAAACACCAGCACCACGGTTTTCTCAACACTACAGAACTTTACTTGAATTTCATCCAAGTCGACGGTGTATACAGGATGTATTTACAGAGCAGACAGAAGCACAAAGAAAACATTACGTACAACTGAGGTATCGGCTAGACGCATAAACGCATTTCTAGTAAGTTTGTACTGTGAAACAGGGTTCCAGGTGCAGCGTCATTTGCTTAAAAAACGACTTACCAGAACATGAGGTAGGAGGACGGTCTTTCATGCAACGCAAGAACAAAGGTTTCATCAGACTGAGTCGTACTGGCAATGTAGCAACACTGTATGCAACGAACACAGACACTTGCTCTTCCTTATTCACACCAGAATTTAAAATATATGTATGTATTTCTTTATATATTTCAATAAATGTTTACAAAGCCATACAGTAATATATATATATCTTCTGTTTTATATGTTCTGTGTACTTCTTTCTTCTTTCTCTTTTTTTCCCTAACAGAAATCTCAGACTAACTTCTCTCTCTCGTCCTTGGAATCGTTTCAAGGTCACTGGTCACTGTAAAGGTCAAAGAAGAAACAAACAAAAAACAAACAAGCCAAACCTTTTTTTTTTTTTTTAAATGAATTGCACTGCGCTCTGGTTCACTATGACAGGATTAAAGCGGTTTCATGGAGCTATATACAGACATCCTGCACATCTATAAAATATGTATAAATTCACATCTGAATGGAATTCCCATGAGCCTACAGGAGCTGCTACAGACCCTCCAATGTTAAAAGCATCAATATCTCCCTTCCCCCTTAACAACAACAACAACAACATCGATAACAACAACAACGGAAACATTTTCCTCATGGCCCACCTGGGCAGTGATGTATATCTACAGCGCCCTCTTGTGTACAAAATGCATATTACAGGGTGATACATGTTGAAGCAGTACGCACACGGGGCCTAGAGGGATTAATAAAAAAATATCCTGAAGCTGTAAATTCTGAAAAGTGGAAATGTCTGGCTCAGTCACAGCGTGGATAATGAGGTCAGAGAGGAGGTGTACGAAAACCCGGCCTTCATGGCCGTGGGCGTGCAAAGCCCTCCTGTCTCAAGTAGGAACAAAAAAATCTCATGAAACAATCTTTATGGACACAAGTCTGTTGTGATGCCGTAGTAGAAATCATCACTGAAACATTACTGAAACATTACAAAAACGTTGTGCTGGGCGGTGGCTGGAACTGAGGTAAAGTGAAACACAGGCTCTAAACACCGAGTTTAAGGCCTGTTTGTGGAGCATTCCTTCTTGCTGCTGGGGACGTTTCCGAAACTCGGAGTGCCCCTGACCATCACGATATGCTCCTGCTCTCAGTCCCGTGTCG